>NC_041402.2:117779563-117902063 GCF_900747795.2 Erpetoichthys calabaricus
AAAAACAGGTTCCAGTTATGACCATTACGCGTAGAATTTCGAAATAAAACCTGCCTAACTTTTGTAAGTAAGCTGTAAGGAATGAGCCTGCCAAATTTCAGCCTTCCACCTACACGGGAAGTTCGAGAATTAGTGATGAGTGAGTCAGTCAGGGCTTTGCCTTTTATTAATATGTATAGATTCACTAAGTCCATGGCAAGAAAGACGCACGCAAGACAGCCATGCCCACCAACTCAGAGCCCCACCCACCAACAATTCACTAAACAGCCGACCATGGCACGAGAGCAAAAGCGTTTGCCAAGAATGTGTTCATTAATCAAGAACGAAAGTCGGAGGTTCGAAGAAGATCACATACCGTCGTAGTTCCGACCACACACAATGTCAACTGGCGATCCGGCGGTGTTATTCCCATGACCCGCCGGGCAGCCAACCGGGTAACCAAAGTCTTTGGTTTCCGGGGGGAGTATAGTTGCAAAGCTGAAACTGAAAGGAATTGACGGAAGGGCACCACCAGGTGTGGAGCCTTTGGCTTAACTGGACTCAAAACGGTAAACCTCACCAGGCCCGAACGTGGCTCACAGGTACATGCAACTGAGGCGGTGTGTGGAAAAAGAACAGTCAACGTGACTCACAAGTGCACTGTACACAGACGAAAGCAATTCAGGTGAGGAGATGGGGGCGGACACATGTGCAGGCAGTGCGTACTGAACGATGACTAAGAGATGACTTAAGAAATCGGCAGACTAGAATGGCGGGGGCGGAATGGGGGTCAGACGATCGAACTTGCCTATCTAGAGGATGTAAATGTCCTAACACGGGTTCCGTAGGTGAACCTGTGGAAGGATCGTTACCGGTTGTGCCGACCCGTTGTTGGACGGTTAGGACCCGAACCTCTCGGGCCCGCTTCCCCACCCTCTCTCCAGAGTTCCATCTTTGCATGCACTTACAGTCGTATCCTCAAACCCACCCCATTTGGACAACTGTGTCTTTCAGGAAGTGTTCACCCATCAATACATAATTATGCGGCGTATGCTATGCCGTGGGTTGGCTAGTCTTTCATAAAATCTCTTTCTTCATTGTAACATCACAAAAACAAAAATGAATCCAAATCCAGAACTTAAATGTGGACACAGCTTTTGGTAAAGTAATCTTCACAGCAATACTAATGTATGCAGCACACCATCTGCATTAATGTGGAGGTGCACAATTACCACAAAACTCATAACTGATAATTTTTGCCCTTGGTATTAGATTTAGGGCCTAATCGATTGTGTAAAAAAAAAAAAAAAAAATATGCAACTCCCAGGCTTATGGAGGGTGTTGTGCTGCACTGAAATAAGTCAAAATAAAATTTCATTTTCATGGAATACTTCAAATCAGACTTAATTCTACGATGAATTCCATTCATTAATGGTATACCAGCAATATTCTTTATAATGGTAAAGACCAAGCAACAGGCTAGAAAGGCGAGACTGTGCAAAACATCCCACTTATGTTAGGGAATAAAGTAAGGTGTTAGGCACGTAATACTCAATGTGAAAACTACATAAATTCAACTTTATTAAAGAATCTAGCTTTTCAAAGAGTTTGGTACCTGCTATAGGAGTCCTTCTAAATAATTCAGTTACTTTTGTCTAACAAGTTCTATTATTTTTTTCCTCTTTTAAGTAATCCATTTGAGCAAATCAGTCCTAAAATGCTAATGTTATTCTGCATCCTTTTCAGGACTACAGTAATCCCTCGCTATATCGCGCTTCGCCTTTCGCGGCTTCACTCCATCGCGGATTTTATATGTAAGCATATTTAAATATATATCGCGGATTTTTCGCTGCTTCGCGGGTTTCTGCGGACAATGGGTCTTTTAATTTCTGGTACATGCTTCCTCAGTTGGTTTGCCCAGTTGATTTCATACAAGGGACGCTATTGGCAGATGGCTGAGAAGCTACCCAGCTTACTTTTCTCTTTCTCTTGCGCTGACTTTCTCTGATCCTGACGTAGGGGGATTGAGCAGGGGGGCTGTTCGCACACCTAGACGATACGGACGCTCGTCTAAAAATGCTGAAAGATTATCTTCACGTTGCTATCTTTTGTGCAGCTGCTTCCTGAAACGACATGCTGCACGGTGCTTCGCATACTTAAAAGCTCGAAGGGCACGTATTGATTTGTGCTTGAAAAACAAACTCTGTCTCTCTCTATCTCTCTCTCTCTCTCTTTGTCTGCTCCTGACGGAGGGGGTGTGAGCTGCCGCCTTCAACAGCTTTGTGCCGCGGTGCTTCGCATACTTAAGCCAAACAGCCCTATTGATTTGTTTGCTTTTCTCTCTATCTCTGTGACAGTCACTGCTCCTGATACGCACTCCTTTGAAGAGGAAGATATGTTTACATTCTTTTAATTGTGAGACGGAACTGTCATCTCTGTCTTGTCATGGAGCACAGTTTAAACTTTTGAAAAAGAGACAAATGTTTGTTTTCAGTGTTTGAATAACGTTCCTGTCTCTCTACAACCTCCTGTGTTTCTGCGCAAATCTGTGACCCAAGCATGACAATATAAAAATAACCATATAAACATATGGTTTCTACTTCGCGGAGTTTCTTATTTCGCGGGTGGCTCAGGAACGCAACCCCCGCGATGGAGGAGGGATTACTGTACATTAGTCCATGGTTGCACTTGAGAAACAGCAGAACAGGACTCCTTTCATTTTAATTTTTGACACATTACTGAAACTAGAAAAACATTTCATTTATCTATTTTTAGTTTGGACAGAAAAACAAATTATGAACAAGCAGCTTGGCATTTTTCTTTTAATCTGTAAAATTGAAAATAAAAACATTTTTCAGCAGTTGTAGAACAACAAACAAATTTCTATCTGCAGTCTTTGGAGCTGTCTTCTAACTCAGATCTGCCCAAGTGATAGAAGTTATGGATCATTACAACAGCAAAGTTCATGACCAAATAATCTGCACAACAATGGACATTAGTGTATTTTCATATATAGTTAGCCAAAACATTTTTGAATCTATCTAATATAGTTTGTGAGTAAGCATTTGTAATATGCAAATCCAAAGAAGGCATTTTCAGTCTAACAAAAGTGTGGCTGCAATGGTTATGTTTGTTTGAAATAAAAAAGCTGCAGCTGTTCTGTAGTGACAGAAGGACAGATTAAGCTGGTGTGCTTCAAGGGACAGATCAAGAGAGCAGCCTTCTGTAATTTTAGTTGGTGCCACACCGTCCGCCTGTGCTTTTGTATTGGCTTCTTTTTCAACCTCATGTAGCATCTTTATAGAGTTTGCTAATGGGTGATTGTTTATGATTTCAGCTACATTTCTCATTATGAGCTCTGTGCGTTGCTTGTTTTCAGGAAGGTTCATTCATTGATAAACTGCATCATCTAGATCTAACAAGTACATTTGGGCAAATTTGCGTTGGTGATTTTGGCTCAGGGTGCACTGTTCTAATCCGATGCAATATTTGTCCACACACGCGAAAGCAGTATGGGCCATTTCCAGGTGGTGGCTTGATATTTACCCCGGTAGATGCAAAAGCAAATGAACTATTGTAGGATCTAATGCATTCCATAAAGCTTTTACTTTCGGGTACATTGTTAGTCAAAAGCTTACGTAAATATTCAGGATATTCATCCAAAGCAGGCAGCTTAACTTGACCTTTTTGACAACAACGTGTAAACTCATCAGTTGTACTGCCATTTTTTTCTTCAAGGAAGTTAAGTGAATGACAATGACTGCAAATGACGGTCATTAATCCCAATGAATTTTCATGAACAGTGGACTCATTATAGAATGCGTTCTCAGCTAACTGGCGGAATTGTTCAGCATCAGTCCGTCGTTCCTGTCTTTGGCTTTTTCTTTGTTGGAATACTGAACGACTTTGTAGCCCTTGTGCAGTTTCTTTTTGGATCCGTGCCTCTCTTGCATGTAGTGTTTCAGAAACGCGTTGTAGGCACCTTCGTTCATTGTTTTCATCCGTACGGGCTCGGTTTTGTATTTGTAACCGTTGAGCTCTTTGTTTTTGTAGCCGTGACTCCTTTGCGTCTGTTGTTTCAGAGGCGCATTGTAGGCGCTTTCATTCATTGTTTTTATCCATACGTGGTCGTTTTTGTATTTCCATTACTTGAGGTGTTTTGTTTTGGAGCCGTGAGTTCTTTGCTTCTGGTGTTTGTGAAGCGCGTTGTAGGAGCCTCCGTTTATTGTTTTTATCCATGCGGTCTCGTTTTTGTTTCTCTGTTACTGAATGACCGTTATGTGATTCAAACATGCCACACAGACTGCTGGCACAGTGGATTAGAGCAAGTTTAGTTTACAGGTTGTGTTGCTTGGGCGCCACCTACTGACTCTGGGAAGCTACTGCGTTGGTCTATGCCAAACAGACTGCTGGCACAGTGGATTAGAGCAAGTTTAGTTTACAGGTTGTGTTGCTTGGGCGCCACCTACTGACTCTGGGAAGCCGCTGCGTTGGTCTATGCCAAACAGACTGCTGGCACAGTGGATTAGAGCAAGTTTTGTTTACAGGTTGTGTTGTTTGGGCGCCACCTACTGACTCTGGGAAGCCACTGCGTTTGACTCTGGGGCGCCACGGCGCAGTGCGCATGCGCTTTGGTGCATCCGCCGTGCATAAATTAAAAACTGTGGTTTAGTAATATAGATGTGTGTCAGAGATCGCATCCCACCACACTAAACTGAATGTAAAAGTCACCTGAACTCTTGCACATCACTCACTTTTCTGACCTTCTGTTTAGTGCAGTGGTAAGCAATTTAAAACACGTTTCTATGTATTTCTGATGAAGTGTTACTGAAAAACAGTATTTCACTTGACAAAACATTTCATGCAGTATAGATAATCTTTCTTTCATTAAATGCTAAACATGTCTAATAAATATGTCCAAGGATTTGGGGGGGTGGGGTGGGGGGGTGGGTAGATTGTTGTTTGTCATCTGCAGCTGAGTTTAAAGAAGGCAG
Organism: Erpetoichthys calabaricus; assembly: GCF_900747795.2. Taxonomy (NCBI): domain Eukaryota; kingdom Metazoa; phylum Chordata; class Cladistia; order Polypteriformes; family Polypteridae; genus Erpetoichthys; species Erpetoichthys calabaricus. Next base: position 117,784,537 of record NC_041402.2, read on the forward strand.
AGATGTGATAGAAAAACTCCATTCTATCTTATTAGTGGTATGGCACACAGAAAAACCTAACTTTACATGTCATAATGCAATCACTCATGTAAATGCAGCTTAGACTAGTAGTATGTACCACAAGCTACACATCTCGGTAATTGTAGGCTAGTTCAGTATAGAGTACACTAACAGGACAGGTAGATTTTAGGTGACTGACTGAGTAAAGTATTGTATAATTACTTGCGTAGCACTTTTGTTTTCTGGTTTCACACAGCAGTAACAACTGTGTCTAGCATCTTTAGATAAGGATATGAATGTTGTTCAAAATGTAGTGAAATAAAAATGAAAGTACACAGAGACTTTTAAAATCAAGTAAAGCCAGAAATATCCTTAAAACATACCCAAGTAAAGTAAGGAAGTACATCTAAAACACTACTCTTGGAGAACAAAACTTATAACAAAGAAAATCAGCATCAATTAATAATAATAATAATAATTCATTACATTAAGACAAGCAATAAATAGAACTAACCAGGATATTCCCTAATGCGAATCTAATCAGTAACAAAAATATCTGCAGTAGTAATGTGCACAGACCTTTTGGTGTGCAGTGACTCAAAAGAGAAGGGGCACTTCACAGAAAGGGTTTGTTGCATTTTATTCCTGGACAAAAATTAGTTCCCACTTTTATTTCTGCTTTTAATTTCATTGTAAATTTAGGGATAACTTTAGGGCGTGTCATCCCGTTCGGGTGGAGGAAGATCCCAAGAGAGTTCATAAACCTTACAATATGAAGAAGAAGAAAAGGATGATTCAGCTTCTTATTGATAACTGTGCTGCCCACAACATGCTTCCACATTTAGATAATATTTGCATTGAATTCCCCCCACCCAATTGCAAGGCACTGCTTCAGCCATTGGATTTGGGCATCACTCGCACTCTGAAATTGTATTATCACAAGGAAATGCTAAGAAAAACTCTCATCAGCATAACTTGTAGACAGGAGGAGATTAAAATTAACATGAAAGAAGCTATTGAAATGATTGCAAACACCTGGATGCAAGTTAAAGAAAGCACTATGACGACAAATACAGAATCTCATTACTACGAAATTTTCATTACAATGAAATATTTTTTAGGTTCCTGGAACTTCGTTGTAACGGAATGTTATCTATATTTGTCCCATTTTTCTCAATTTTTCTCTCTCTCTGTCTTAAAATAGATAGTTGAAATATCATATTCTTTTTGCTCTTAACATCAGCCATATCATACATATTGCATACCAGGGATTTTTCCTGCCTTGCATCCATACCTGCTGGGGTAGGCTCCAGGTTTCCTGCAATTCTGCTCTGGATAAACAGGTTTATATAATGTACATATTGTTCCTAATCTCAGATGCTGTCTCTGTCATTTTGTGCCTGTCCATACACCCATTACCTACTCTTGCTCTGCTCATTATGGGTTTACTGTTCTTATACAAGGGCTATTCAAATCTCACTACCCCTAACCTTGAAACTACATGCTTGCTTTTCTTTGTTTCCCTCAATACAGCTAGGTGGGGTCTGCACACTGATTCAAACCTAAGAGCCCTGATCTTCCTAAGCCCCCGTGATTTTCATGATCACACCTGTCAGAACACAGTAGAATCTATTTTTTGAATTTCCAAGTAAGGTCAGAAAAAAAAAATACAGAAATAAAAATTAATATAAAAGGACAAAACTATAATAACCTTGGATCCAGACTCTGGAGGGGGGTTACCCTCATCTAATTGAACGCTAAAACAAATTGTGCTGTGTGTAGTACAATATAACTGCCAAAGGCAGAGTTAGCTCTTTTGGTGGATATCGCCAATGGCAGGCTACCCATGGAGCCAGTTTTCAGGGATTGCAATGATTTTTTGGGTCATGATGAGGATGTGTTTGTAAGCCGAATGAGACTTCCTAGAACCAGCTCCTTTGGATTTTTATGCTATACAGGAATCTATGTTACAGAGACCATTGCACAGAAATTACACAATCCCTGTTTTGTTACATGCTTTAACAATCTTAGGTTGTTTACGGTCAGTGTGACTAGGCTGATTATCACAATGCAATCTGCAGTGACTGCTGACTTTTCCACTGTAACCAGCTTCATCAACTGCATAAATGTTGCAATAAAGGCACCTTAACAGAACGAATTTGCTTTTGTAAACAGAGTACTTTCATTCACTTAATATACAACTTAATATATGATGCTTAAATGTTTTGGACCAATGTTTTTATTGGTGGCATAGCTCACCACTTCATTACTTTATTTTATCAACCAAAATACAAACTCACAAAGCCAGCCAGACTACCAGATGTTTTGGAGGCTTGGTGCATGCAATATCTTACCAATCAAAAACAATTTGATAAAACCAAAATAACCAACTCTTCGTGTACAATGTTAACTTTGGTGTCACTTTTAAAGACAGTTTCTAAAACCTGGTTTATACTTGATGCATCCGTGCCTACTGAAAGTGAAGCACACCAAAAACAACATTTTACCCAGCTCGTGCTAGGTTTTGGTCTCAAACAGTGCACAAAGATATTTGGGGATGCAGGTGCAGCAGTATGTATCCCAAATAATGAACCTAGAAGAGAGGCTAGATATGTTGGTGTCAGAACAATGAGTGAAGGGCTGAATATGATAGAACAGGTAATCAAAGCGAAAGCAAAACATGCAAAAATATTTGAAGTTCATGACTTTTATTATGTACATTATCCACTCATGAGAATACTATAGTGTTATAACTCTCTTTGCTGCTTTTGATTAATTTGTCTGTACACATAAACCCAATAGTGAGCAATATAGCTAAACTGTGCAGCAAGTCTATAAAGCAAGCAAGAGAAACAAAGTGTTAGCTGTAAAGCAACTGAGGCAGTGAGTGCAAGAATGTCAAAAGTCAATCGAATCCTCTCATCATTTACAGTGGGTAAAATAATAATTCAAACTATGTTATGGATACAAAAAAAAGAGGGATGGTGCAAACTGTTCTACTACTGCTTCAATACCAGTATCAAGTGAAAGGAATCATAACCTTCCTTTCACTTACCGTGATAGTATAACATTATGACAAAAATACGCAGAAAAGATCTTTTCAAATAAACTGGAAGAATTTTTTAAGTGGATTAAATACATAGGAAATTGCACATAGTAGCAATGATTGCAGGGAAGGGACAAAATCACAGCCAAGTCAGAGAATGTATGCAGTGTGCATATAAAAGTGGTCCTTTGTTTTCAGGCAAAACTAATGTTAGGATTTAAAAACCTAAAAAGTAACAGACTTTTTTTTACTATACTAGTCAGCCTGCAATATCTACCTAATATCTATCAAATGCTGATGCAGTGCCGAGTCATTTCATGAAATGTACAGTAGGGAATCCATTTCCGGGCTCCCGATTACCGCTCACATATATAGCGTGTAAAAGTGTAAAAATTGATCAAGAAATAACAGAGTTATAGTTGAAAATAATTAAGTGGCACGTTTTTTTGGCCCATGGTGTAGTGTGTTGCTCATTAATTCAGTCAGAAACAGACCAGCAGCAGTCAGTCTCCCAGCTCCCACTAAGACTGAGCACAGTGGACTGGGAGGTGTCTGCATTCTGCAGCTCACGAATGCCGGGACAGGGCAGAGTTCATTGACGTCTGTGCTGTTGACAGTACAGGCTGGTGTCAAGTTTCCAACTGGAGCAGAGCTCGGGTCCAGTTGGCAGTCGGAACATCAGTTGTTTGTGTTGAAAGCCTCGTACAAATGGCTGAGTTTGTCGAGTTTAAAAACGATGGAGTTTGGCAGCATTTTTTGCACGAAAAGCTAGGCTAGTCGGCTAAGTGTAAACTGTGTAAAACTATTTTGAAAACAGTTGGCAGCTCGACAAAGGGATTACATGAGCATCTGAGAAGAATTCATCAAATAACTGTTATGAAACAAAAACCAGAGGATGACGACAATACACCAATGACGTCCAAGCGCACAGCAGTGGGGCCAATGACGAAGTATCTGCAGAACAAGAACGAAAGTACACTGCAGGCAGTATTAGCACGAATGACGGCCCGAGATGGACTTCTGTTCTGAATATTCGTTTCGTCAGCTGATTTACACAAACCACTGTCCACACTTGGTTTCGAAAATTTGCAAAATTCTGCTGAAACTGTGAAGCATCTGGTAATGGAACACGGTCAAATGATCCGATTGTTGGTAACAGCAGAGACGGCTAAAAAGAAGAAGCAGGGTCAGCGCTTTAGTATAACGTTTGATGAATGGACTTCCACTAGAAATCGACGATATATGAATGTGAATGTCCATGAACAAGGTCCGAAGTATTGGAACCTTGGATTAATCAGAGTTCATGGCTTGAAGCCGGCGGAGAAGTGCATTGACTTACTGCAGAGTAAACTGGCAGCATTTGAGCTCAGTCTTACCAGTGACACAGTTGGCATCTATACAGATGGTGCCAGTGTCATGACACAGAAGACTACTGGAAGTTAAGCATCAATTATGTTATGCGCACTGTATCCAGCTGGCAGTGCTAGATGTGCTGTATCGCCGCAGAGGTCATGCTGCTAGTACTGCTACAGCCGAGTCGTCTCATTGCAACACTGACAACAGCAACGATGACAGTGAGGATGATATACTTGAGACTGAGAGTCATGATGGCGAACAAGGTCTAGAAGTTGTTGATGACAGCTACAATGTTCTTGTGGAATTGTCAGATGAATATGACGATGTTGTTAACAAGGTTCGTAAAATCGTCAAGATTTTTAGACGATCACCAAAGAAGAATGACGACCTACTCCAGCCATATGTGAAGAGTGAATTCAGCAAATAAATCAGTCTTCTGCTAGAGTGCAGGACAAGGTGGAACAGTCTGGTTGATATGTTGAGCGGATTTCTGCAATTACAGGGTCCAATACAGAAGGCACTGATTGATACACTTAACTGACGCTAACTTCACAGTTATCAGTGAAATAGTGCCCAGTTTGGAACCGTTAAAGCTTGTAGTTAATGCACTGTGCAGGCGTGAAACAAATCTGATTAGCGCAGAAGCAGCTCTGAAGTTCTGCATTGTCCAGCTACAGAAGCAGAGCTCAGAACTTGGAAATACTCTGGCAGATGTTCTTGAGTCTAGAATAAACGACAGACGAGGATTACATGCTGCTGTTCTCCAGTATCTGCACACAGCTACTGCATGAAAGACAGCTACAGACATGTTCTCGGTACCATCTAATGATGTCATCCGAAAATTCGTTTGTCGTCTGGTAACAGGACTTGAACAGACTGACAAGCAGTAGTTCGGCTACAACATCCACAACACCGGAAGAAGGTGGCGCCATTGCTGCAGCTTGCACTTCATCAGACAACAGCTTTGAACAGCAACTTGAAATTGCAATGCATTAGTCTGTTGCTTCCGCATTATCTGTGCCAAGAAACTTGCCATCACAGAATGATGACAAGAAACTGGATGCATCAGTAAAAGCTGAAATTGTGGTGTTTCAGAGCAACGGCAAGCACGGGCGTGGTTTAGAACAAGTGTAAAAATCAACTATTTGCTAAAATATCATTTTGCAAGATGCTGATTGTGTTTTTGTTGTGGTAGAAGAGCGGTAGGCACTCATGACAAACAAAGCTTTACAAATAAACGCTGCTGCAAAAAGTTGCAGGTAACCCTCCACCTTGTGTATAAAGCTGGGCTAGCAGAAAGTGTACATGGACTATTAGGTTTGCAAAGGTGGTAGATCAGCAGACTACCATATGCATGTATAATATGTCCACACCTGGAATCTATAACAATAATAATGCACATTTAATTTTACATATTATGGGCAGACTTAAGCAGATAAATACATTTCAGTTTAATTAATACACACATCTCACAGAAAAAACAAAGTTAGTGTCAAGAAAAGCATCTGACTCAAACTTCTGCCAAAATCTTGATATTAGACAAAACCTGGATGGCACTGAACTTTCTTAAACATAATAACAAAACTGAGATTGTGATGTTCGTACCCTCTGAAATTTTGAGTGTCCCTAATGTTGTTCTTGGATCATTCGCCCTACGTCATAAATCTTCAGTTAGGAAAATAGTAGTGATGCACCGATATGGAAATCCTGGGCGATACCGATAACCGATATGTTTTTGTCCATCTTTGCCAATACAGTGGAACCTCGGTTTGCGAGTAACTTGATTTACAAGTGTGATGCAAGACGAGCAAAAATTTTTAATAAATATTGACTTGATAAACGAGTGAGGTCTTGCAGTACGAGTAGTATGTATACGTTTTGTCTGCTGAGCATCATGTGATCACAACTGAGCTGATGGTTCTTCTCTCTCTCTCTCGCTGCGGGATTGTGGGCAATCGTCTCCTATTCTCCATCTCCAGTCGGCATGCCTCACTCATATAGTCAACATCCGTACGAGCGTATACTGTTTACTGCAGCATTAGCATTGACTGTGTGTGCAAGCGCGCGCGCGCGTGTGTGTGTGTGCTGTGAGGTGCGAGTCCCCGTCTTGCATCCTAAAACACGAAGCTGAGTCTCAGTACTTTAGCAACACCAGCTTTATTCAGCTTGAAACAGCAACAGCGCGGTTATTTATTGTAGTGGGATCTGCCGCTCTCCTATACACAGACACAGCAGTCAGGCAGGGCCCTGCGCATTTATAATGTTCCTTGTTCCTTGTATCACCAATCGACGGCAGGCGCTTATAGCATGTACGCGATCTTTTCGGATTCGCTTTTATGGCAAACTGCTACAGCACTGGGAGACTGCGATTGCTTTGGGACGCTCTTCCGCGTGTCGTCCCGTTGGGTGGAATCCCACAAGAGTTTAGAAACTCACTCACACCAGCCATGATTCTTTTCAAAGGTAAAGTGCAGGTTAATTTGTTTTATGTATTATTACTTTATATTTTGTATTAATCATTTTTATATGAATAGTTTTGGGTTGTGGAACAAATCATCTGAGTTTCCATTATTTCTTATGGGGAAATTCACTTTGATATACGAGTGCTTTGGACTACGAGCATGTTTCCGGAACAAATTATGCTCGCAAACCGAGGTTCCACTGTACTGATAACCGATGGCAGATTTTTTTTTACTTTTTATTTCAGGTTTAGATGTTTTAGTATTGCTGAAAATGTATCATATATTATCAAAGAAACAACAGTAGCATGTGAAACAGAGGACGTTTTTTTCATTAACTTGTTGACTCTTCTATGCTATAAAAAGAGCAAGATACAGCCCATGTCTATAGTAAAAATACTCCAGATCATGTACAAAAATCTGCTTAACATACACATTCTGGGTAACTTAAGCACATCATGACAACATGCCATTACAGAACATGGCATTAGGTATATTAACAAAAAAAAATGAATGCATATTCTTTGTGCCATAATCAGACATACATTACTTTAAGTAAAACTAAAATAAAAGGTACAATGTGGCCAGTAACCTTGGTCTGAAGTTGGCTTCTTAAAAAAAGCACAAATAGTAGGTTTTTCTTAACAAAAATAAGCATTTCTGCCTTTTCACCAGGAAGTCTGTTTCTTTTCATGTACTATATTTGACACTACACTGGCACAAGGTTGGGTTTTCCAATACTGGAGGATGCAGTTGTTTCTGGAGATAGGGGGCTCGCTGAGATAGTTATTCAGCAGAGAAGAAAAAAAAAAAAAAGGTACAAACGTTACCTGTATTATAATAAAAATAATAAATTATTATTAGGTTGACCAGATCTGTGGTAAAGTAAAAACACCGCCATTAATAAAAACTTGTGACATTGAATGCTTGACATATAATGATTTGGGTCATATAAAGGGCATTCTGTAAAGTGTGATGCGGATGCACTTTTAAGAGATGCAGCACAAGCTTATCCACAATAAAACACTTTGTAAAACAGGCGTGCCTTGAAATATTGAGACTGCTGTATATTTTAGAGTGATTTTTTTTAAGTAATGCCAACATTAAAACTGGAGTAGATCTTGTCTTAAAATATTTTACAGTTTAGACACAGAAGACATCTTTCACAAGGTACAAAACTTCTAGCATGCAGGCGAACCTGTTCCTCCATTTTGTTAAGTACCCACTAAATTAATTTCCTCCAATATTTTTCCACAGTGCTTCGACTGTCTAAAACGGAAAAACCCACAAACTGCGACACTGCAAAAACAGCTTTTTAGGCAATCTGGCAAACTTAAATTGTAAAATCCTGACGAAAAAGGCGAGATTATGGCGTTAACGTGTTCCTTTTTTTCTCAGCTAATGTTTGCTGAGCAGTTTGCCCCGCACTCTTAAGTTAGGCATGGTCCCAGCAAGTCGCTTCATAGTGCCGACTGAGTTTCCAGCAAATGCATTACTGATTGGATATTAGGAAGCTGCAAGTGTACGTTTAGTGTGTGTGTTTTTTGTTTGTTTTTTTTTTTTTTTAAATAAATCTGTAACAAAGTTGTTTTTTTTTTTTTAATTTGGGACATCTGGTCATCCTAATTAGCATGATTATTGTTAATAATTTTATGATTCTGTTATTTTAACTCAGCGGCAGTTGAATGTGGTTTTGCAGCTGCATACAAATTTTCTTCAAAAATTTCTTCATACACCTCCAGCAATGAAGCTGCAACAGCTCACCCAGTTGTTTCACAAGTGCTTCTTGTGCTTGTTCTTTGGTATCTTGGTCACAAAATAGATCTTCGTACCGTGGATCAAGGACAGTAGGATAGATAATATAATGGCTCAGAGAATGCACCACTGAAGCGTTTTATGACAGCCTCCAAAAGTGTGGTTTTCGCCATCTGAACTCTGAAATCTGTCTTGCCACACTTGCTAAGCAGACTTTTAAGCGTTTCAACAGGTGGAATCACATCCACAATTGTAGATGAATGTGCGCTTCTGTCTTTAGTAAGTTGCTCGAATGGTTCGAGTAATGTTTTCCCACAAGTCCCAATGCTATATCTTGAGAGAGGCAGGAAGCTTGTATTCAGCACCATACACATCAACAGTGTGCTTCTGATCAACTAGACTTTTCAGCATATACTGTAATACGTGCTGTTCCAACTAGTCGGCATATTCTGCTGAAGCATCTTGTTTGGGTACCAAGGTCTGTTTGTATTTCTCTCAGCCATGAAATGGCTTTACTGTGAGTGCTTAAAATGATTAACTATTCACCTCCCAATGGCAACACAGTCGGAGATGCCTCTCTGGCTCAATAAGCCTTCATTTACAGCAAGCTGCAAGGTGTGAGCCATACAGCTTAAACTTTTAATGCCACTTTCTTCCATAGCTTTTGCCATATTGTGAGCATTGTCACAAAGCACAACGTAAACATTACTTTTTGAAAAGTTCCACTTTGTTAATATGGAATCGAAAGCTTGTGCAATGAAAGTTGCAGAATGAAAACCCGAAAACTCATCAGCATGCAACACCACTCTTTTGGCCTCAATTTTCATCAATACAGTGTGCCGTTTGACTCAACATGCTCATTGGCTGACTTCTGAGCTCCACATATCTGTAGTGAAGCTATTGCTGGTGACATTGTTTCTTAAAAGCTCGTGGATATGTGTAGTAATCACATCATATAATGCAGGCAGTGAGACATCTACAAAGGTTCTAAATAATGTAGTAGCTAAAGAAATCCCTCGTCCTCAACTTGGGAAAAAGGTTGGTCATCAAGTGCGATTATTTCCATTATTTTTGTAGAGATGCCTTTAGCTCTGGTGCTGTCTTGAGGAAATGTCTTTACATTTTGAAGGGTTTGCTGTATTAGGCGACCACTTGTGAGCCCGGTAGCTTCTGATTTAACTTTTGTTTTGGTAGCATTACCTGTTAGAAATTCTGTGTATAATTCGTTATGGTGGTTCTTCAGATGGGTAATTAAATTTGTGGTATTGAAATATTTAATTCTGCAGCATCCTCGCATTATGTAATTTTTGCAGGTAGAGCAGATAGCAACTCTGTTGTCTTCCTTTTTAACAGAAAAATATGTCCACATGGCTGACAAGCTGCTTTACTAATGATATCTGTCCAATGATTAAACAATGCACATGTTTTTGTTTTTTTTTTTGTTTTTTTTGTAAGCGCAAGGGACATGTTTTTCTGCTCACCGAACAATGAAAACAATATTTAATTATTCAGTGAACTGACAATGATGACAAGCCCAAATTATATTGGTCGGCTATATTGGTTAAAATGTATGCATCTCACCGATTTTGAGGTCGTCATTTTTAATGAACATCGGCCAATAATAATACAGTTGCCGATATATCGTTCATCTCTAGAAAATAGGGATAATTTTTGACAGCTCATTCAGATTCGACAAATGGATAAAATATGTGGTTAAATGTAGTTTTTTTTCCAGCTTAGACTTTTAGCTGAGGTATGGGCATTTCCTTCCTTTATAGATTTTGAAAAGGCCATTCATGCTTTTTATGACATCTCACTATGACTATTACAATTCTCTGTATATAGGTATTGATCAGGAATCTTTATGACACCTGCAATTATTCCAAAACGCTACTGCCGACCTATTGACAGGCTCTCGCAAGCATGACCACATCTTACCAATATTGACTTCGCTCTATTTCCTTCTGGTCTGCTACAGAATTTAAAAATTTTGTTATTTGTTTAAAAATGTTGAAAAGGAATGGCCTTTTGGAATTCCTTCACATTTACACACCAATGAGGGCACTGCGGTTTACTACCCAGATGTTCTTAGTGAAGGCCAAAATCAAGGTTGAAGGAAATGAGGCGATTGGGCTTTTGTGGTGGCCACTTCCTCTTTTGGAATAGTTTACCTTATTAAAGTAGGTCTTCCACGACAATAGTTACTTTTAAGTCTTCATTAAAGACTTACTTCTTGTTGCTAGCCTTTTGATCCCCAAGTAGTTAAATATTATGTTTATGTATGCTGGTTTAAGAACATTCATGATCAAGATTGTGTATGTGGCTATTTTAAGTATATTTTTGGGTACAGTTTGTCATGATTTTGGTTTTGTTGTTTGTGTGTGTGTGTGTGTGTGTGTGTGTGTGTGTGTGTGTGTTTGTATCAACAATTTGGTTCAGTTTAGGCTGTTTTTAATGTACTTTATAAATAAAGTTTGACTTGCCTTAATTTAACGATGGAATCATTCCAGTCAGCTTCAGAATATGCTAGGGTGTACCCCATGGGTGACAAGCAGGGGCCTCGCCTGATCCCTTTGGGAAGCGAGTGAGGGCTACCGGGCCAAGGGCAGGCCTAGCTAAAGAATTTAGTCCAGAAGAGGCAGAAGAAGACAGAGGAGGGGGAAAAAAAGTAGGTTAAAGGAAAGCGTGGTGACATTGAATGTTGGGACAATAACTGGGACAGGAAGACAGCTGGCAGATTTGATGGAAAGAAGGAAAGTTTTTGAGTGTTTTGTGTGCAGGAAACTAGATGGAAACAGAATAAGGCAAGAGAATTGGTAAGATGCTTTAAGTGGAGGCAGTAGGCGAAGTAGTAATGGCTTAGGTAGCGGAGTACCCAAAGAGACAGTGTCAGTGTGAATAATAGGAGTGAGACTATATTAAATATCATTATTTAAGCATTATTTAAGCTCCTCAAGTGGGCTGTGAGATGAAGAGCTTTACAAGAGGGAGAAAAGGTGATTGTTGCAATACACTTAAGTATTGCAATATTATGTATTTTGATAATGCATTGATTCTCAAAAACATAGTATCAATTTTAAATTACTAGTTTACATACCAAGATTCAAGGTACTCAGTGGTTCACTTTGCATTGTGTTTAAACCCCCAAAAAACTGCAGGGCTGACGCACGCAGGCTTTCAATACTCGGGCGCGAGCACACCTGGCAGACAACACGGATCAGGCAATGACAAACAGACCTGATTAATAACGCTACAACCAATGGCTGAATCCAGAGGAGTTAGACTGGCTCCAGAGCAGAAGTGTGGGCTCATTTTGGCTTTCTCAATAAAGAAGGCACTAAGGAGATTGACAAGAGCCATGCAGTCTACAAAATGTGTCATGCCAAAATCAAATATTCGGGGAACACAACGAATCTGAGAACACACTTAGCAAGACACAATTCTGATGTACAGCTAAAGGAGCACCAAACATTAAACGAGTGGATCCCTCTCAATTCATTATGGAACAAGTTCACACACCAACCTCAACTCGTACAAACAAAATAACTCCGTCAATACGTTATTTCATTTGCATAGATATGCACCCTCTCAGTGTTGTAGAGAATGAAGGCTTCCGAAATATGTTGAATACAATGGAGCCTCATTACAACACACCTTCCCGACAGCACATTGCTGACATTGCTCTGCCCCAAGATTACAAGGAGGTAAAAACGAGGGTACTAGATTCTCTCAGCTCAGCTGAGAGAGTCGCTTTGACATGCAACATATGGACATAAAGGGCCACTGAATCGTACATAACAATAACAGCACATCACATAAAAGGATGAGTGGAAGCTGGACTTGTATGTACTACAAACAAGAGTGATGCATGACAGCCACACATCAGAGAATATTGCAGCATTACTAATGAATGGCAATTGGAAGCAAAAGAGCCCATCACTGTAAAAGACAATGCATTCAATAATAATGTTTCGGCTGGACTTGAAGACATGACACCTGTATGATGTTTTACACACAGCTTGAATCTTGCCAAAAAGCACTGCAAATGCCAGTGGTAGAATGACTGTTCAGCGGCATCAGACATGTTACAACCTTTTTCAGATGCAGCACCATAGCCGGCCACCAGCTAAAACACAAACAAGATCTTCTCCAGTTACCAAAACACAGGTTAATCACAGACATTGTCACAAAGTGGAACAGCTCTTTTGACATGATAGAAAGACTTTCAGAACAACCACTAGCCATCTATGCAGCGCTCCTTTCAACAGAGGTCAGAAAGAGTGAAAGGGATATCTTCACACTGAGCGAGGCTGACATTACATGTGTGGAGGAAGTGCTCAAGGCACTCAAGCCAATGAAGGACACCACCTTGGTAATATCAGAGGAAAGCATTCCCGCTCTATCTATCATGGCACCACTTTATGTCAAGCTTGTCATGAAAACAGAGGAAAGACTGGATGATACACAAATAGTGAAGAACATCAAGGCTGCAATAGCACAAGATCTGCGAAAGAGATATGCCATTCAGAGGGATACACTGCGCATCGCATCAGCAACCTTTTCTCTCTGAAGCAGAGATTAATGAGACCTACTCCAAAATGACTGATGCTGTGGTGGTTGCCATAAAAAAGCAACATAATGTAAGTAAATAAATTAATAAATTAGGCCATTTGTTTTTATTACATAAAATACAATTTAGTTCTTAAAGTTGGACTTTGATAATTATGTACAAAAGTAGAAATGTGAACTGGGATGAATTTGGGTTCAGATTATATACTGTGGTAGTAAATGTACTGTAAAATTCATTTTGACATACTTTGTTATTAATCCCTCAAGATAAATTGTCTTTTCTCATGACCTTTGGTGGGCAAAGCGCCGGGTTAGCCATTGTACAGCACCCCTGGAGCAATTTTCAAGTTAACTCTTTCAGGGCTGATGTCGACTTTTGTCAAAAGGAGGAGTTGACGATGGTAATCAACTGTAAACTGTGACAAAACCAACTGTTACATTGAAATCTCGTTACTAGAAGGAATGCTAGATTTGACCGAGATTCTCTGCACTCACATGAGTAGCAAGGCACACACAACGGCAAAAATGGCACTGACATCTTGCAAGATATCAAAGCGAATGCGAAGAGCAAAATACTCCATGGACGACGTTGTGTCTATTATCTCTGAACTGGACTATGACTTGTCAGATTTTGATACAAGTGATCGAAATTGAATGTGAGGTTCCAGCTTCGGCTGATCGGTCCCCAGCTAGTCATGGTACTGACAATGTTTGCCAGGGTGAACTGCCACTTAACAATGATAAGAGCTAGAAACCAGATTGTAATGTACTGTGACCGTGGCCGCCGTTGCTGCAGTCCCAGCCATGTGAAGACAGCCTGGCAACAAGCCTGCCACTCATTCTTGGCAAATTAGCAGCCACAGCATGCAGCAAAAGACGTTTTACAGTATGTTGGTTTCTGTGTGAAACCATCCTTTTTTGGAAAAAATATTCAGCCCTCAAAGAGTTAAGGTCATTGCTCAAGGATTCAATGGAGTAGGACCCTTTCTGATAGTAATAGGATTTGAACCGGCAACCTTACAGATACCAGCACAGATCTTTAGCCATAGAGCCGCCACTATGTCCAATACTAGTTTTATTTGATGCTTTGATGGTTTTCAGCAGCAAGATGAGGTAGATAGTCTGGTGTAGGAGATTGACCAGTCACAGGAGGCTGATCACCCACCTTATTACAAAGATGGCTGTTCCCCCATGCCCCAGCAACCCATGAAAAGACCAAGGAGCTCATGTGCATTGGCTGACTTGCTCAGAGCTACATTTACCCCTACCAACGATAATGCTGCACCAAAAAGTCATATGGCACTAGGAAGAAAGGAATTTCTAGAGCGATTTCTGTGGGTTTTCAAAGCGACTACCTTTCCTGATTTACTGATGTTAAGTTCTACACGTAATGGATGTCTGTCATCAGCTGAGATTATTTCTAGTTTCTTTAGCATTGTCCTCTGACACAGACTTGCCAGGTCATATACATCAGTCCGAATAACTTTAGCTGCATGCTTAGTAATCTGCTGGAGCTTTTTTAAATTTTGGTTTGTTAGACCACTAAACCAGGCAATGAAACTGAAAGTTATGACAGACTGAATCATACTGCAATAATAGGAGAACATGAGGTCCTCGTCTACTTTAAACAGTTTTGAGTTTACGGAAAAGAAATAAACGCTAATTGCATTTAAAGAATATTTTTTTTGTATTTGCATTCCAGTTAAGATTGTTATCTAAGTTAGTTCCTAAGTATTTATATTCATTCACTATTTCTAACTCCTCCACAAAACAACAATGTGTGAACATACAGATTTCTGTCTCTTAAAATCAAATATCATTTCTTTGGTCTTTTTTTACATTCAGAGTGAGAAAGTTTTTATTTCACCAGTTTACCATACAGTCCACTTGATTTAGATAGTGGCTTTCATCCTACCCAGATATGTAAACTATGAGCATGGTGTCATCTGCATATTTGATAATGAAGCAATGGCCACTGTTCTATCTAGGTCACTTGTGTACAGTGTAAATAGTAATGGTGATGAGACACACCCCTGCAGACATCCTGTGTTTGAATGAATTACTTTTCAATAAGTGTCCTGTACCATGACAGTCTGTGAACGATTTAAAAGAAAGTCCTGAATAAATAATGTGATAAATGGATTTACTTTAATACTATTCAGTTTTTCCCCTCCTTTAACCGCCACCTTACCGTGGTGGAGGGGTTTGCGTGTCCTAATGATCCTAGGAGCTCTGTTGTCCAGGGCTTTATGCCCCTGGTAGGGTCACCCAAGGCAAACTGGTCCTAGGTGAGGGATGAGACAAAGAGCGGTTCAAACCTCCTATGATGAAAGAAAACTTTGGACGGCGCTTTCCCTTGCCCGGACGCGGGTCACCGGGGCCGCCCTCTGGAGCCAGGCCTGGAGGTGGGGCTCGATGGCGAGCGCCTGGTGGCCGGGCCTGCACCCATGGGGCTCAGCCGGGCACAGCCCGAAGAGGCAACGTGGGTCCCCCTTCCCATGGGCTCACCACCTATGAGAGGGGCCAAGGAGGTCGGGTGCAGTGTGAGTTGGGTGGTGGCCGAAGGCGGGGACCTTGGCGGTCCGATCCTCGGCTACAGAAGCTGGCTCTTGGGACGTGGAATGTCACCTCTCTGAAGGGGAAGGAGCCTGAGCTAGTGCGCGAGGTTGAGAGGTTCTGGCTAGATATAGTCAGACTCACCTCGACGCACAGCTTGGACACTGGAACCAATCTCCTTGAGAGGGGTTGGACTCTCTACCACTCTGGAGTTGCCCCCGTTGAGAGGCGCCGAGCGGGTGTGGGAATACTTATTGCCCCCCGACTTGGAGCCTGTTCATTGGGGTTTACCCCGGTAGACGAGAGGGTAGCCTCCCTCCGCCTTTGGGTGGGGGGACGGGTCCTAACTGTTGTTTGTGTGTATGCACCGAACAGCAGTTCGGAGTACCCACCCTTTTTGGAGTCCCTGGAGGGGGTGCTAGAGGGCATACCTTCTGGGGACTCCCTCGTTCTGCTGGGAGACTTCAATGCTCACGTGGGCAATGACAGTGAGACCTGGAAGGGCGTGATTGGGAGGAATGGCCCCCCCGATCTGAACCTGAGCAGTGTTTTGTTATTGGACTTCTGTGCTCGTCACAGATTGTCCATAACGAACACCATGTTCAAGCATAGGGGTGTTCATATGTGCACTTGACACCAGGACACCCTAGGCCTCAGTTCGATGATCGAATTTGTGGTCGTGTCATCAGACTTGCAGCCACATGTCTTGGACACTCAGGTGAAGAGAGGGGCGGAGCTGTCAACTGATCACCACCTGGTGGTGAGTTGGCTTCGATGGTGGGAGAGGATGCTGGTCAGGCCTGGTAGGCCCAAACGTGTTGTGAGGGTCTGCTGGGAACGTCTGGCAGAGCCCCCTGTCAGAAGTAGCTTCAACTCCCACTTCCGGCAGAACTTCGACCACATCCAGAGGGAGGTGGGGGATACTGAGTCCGAATGGGCCATGTTCCGTGCTTCTATTGTTGAGGCAGCTGACCGGAGCTGTGGCCGTAAGGTGGTCGGTGCCTGTCGTGGCAGCAATCCCCGAACCCGGTGGTGGACACCGGCGGTGAGGGATGCTGTCAAGCTGAAGAAGGAGTCCTACAGGACCCTTTTGTCCTGTGGGACTCTGGAGGCAGCTGATAGGTACCGGCAGGCCAAGCGGAATGCGGCTTTGGTGGTTGCTGAGGCAAAAACTCAGGCATGGGAGGAGTTTGGGGAGGCCATGGAGAACGACTTTCGGACGGCTTCGAGGAGATTCTGGTCTACCGTCCGGCGTCTCAGGGGGGGAAGCAGTGCAGTGTCAACACTGTATATGGTGGTGATGGTGCGCTGCTGACCTCGACTCGGGACGTTGTGGGTCGGTGGGGGGGAGTACTTCGAAGACCTCCTCAATCGAAACTAACATGCCTTCCAATGTGGAAGCAGAGCCTGGGGACTCAGAGGTGGGCTCCCCCATCTCTGGGACTGAGGTCACCGAGGTGGTCAAAAAACTCCTTGGTGGCAGGGCCCCAGGGGTGGATGAGATACGCCCGGAGTTCCTCAAGGCTCTGGATGTTGTAGGACTGTCTTGGTTGACACACCTCTGCAACATCGCATGGACATCAGGTACAGTGCCTCTGGATTGGCAGACCGGGGTGGTGATCCCCCTCTTTAAGAAAGGGGACCGGAGGGTGTGTTCCAACTACAGAGGGATCACACTCCTCAGCCTCCCTGGGAAAGTCTATTCGGGGGTCCTGGAGAGGAGGGTCCGTCGGATAGTCGAGCCTCGGATTCAGGAGGAACAGTGTGGTTTTCGTCCTGGTCACTGAACAGTGGACCAGCTCTACACCCTTAGCAGGGTCCTAGAGGGTGCATGGGAGTTTGCCCAACCAGTCTACATGTGTTTTGTGGACTTGGAAAAGGCATTCGACCATGTCCCTCGGGGAATCCTGTGGGGGGTACTCCGAGAGTATGGGGTACCGGACCCCCTGATAAGGGCTGTTCAGTCCCTGTATGATCGGTGCCAGAGCTTGGTCCGCATTGCCGGCAGTAAGTCGAACCCGTTGCCAGTGAGAGTTGGACTCCGCCGAGCTGCCCTTTGTCACCGATTCTGTTCATAACATTTATGGACAGAATTTCTAGGCGTAGCCAGGGTGTTGAGGGGGTCCGGCTTGGTGGACTCAGGATTGGGTCACTGCTTTTTGCAGATGATGTTGTCCTGTTTGCTTCATCAGGCCGTGATCTTCAGCTCTCTCTGGATCGGTTCGCAGCCGAGTGTGAAGCGGCTGGGATGGGAATCAGCACCTCCAAATCCGAGACCATGGTCCTCAGCCGGAAAAGGGTGGAGTGCCCTCTCAGGGTTGGTAGCGAGATCCTGCCCCAAGTGGAGGAGTTCAAGTATCTCGGGGTCTTGTTCATGAGTGAAGGAAGAATGGAGCGTGAGATCGACAGGCGGATCGGTGCGGCATCCGCAGTAATGCGGGCTCTGCATCGGTCTGTCGTGGTAAAAAAGGAGCTGAGCCGTAAGGCAAAGCTCTCAATTTACCAGTCGATCTATGTTCCTACCCTCACCTATGGTCATGAGCTATGGGTAGTGACCGAAAGAACGAGATCGCGAATACAAGCAGCTGAAATGAGTTTCCTCCGCAGGGTGTCTGGGCTTTCCCTTAAAGACAGGGTGAGAAGCTCAGTCATCCGGGAGGGGCTCAGAGTAGAGCCGCTGCTCCTCCGCATTGAGAGGAGTCAGATGAGGTGGCTTGGGCATGTGATCAGGATGCCTCCTGGACGCCTCCCTGGTGAAGTGTTCCGGGCACGTCTAACCGGGAGGAGGCCCCGGGGAAGACCCAGGACACGCTGAAGGGACTATGTCTCCCGGCTGGCCTGGGAACGCCTTGGGATTCTCCCGGAAGAGCTAGAAGAAGTGGCCGGGGAGACGGAAGTCTGGGCATCTCTGCTCAAGCTGCTGCCCCCGCGACCCGACCTCAGATAAGCGGAAGAGGATGGATGGATGGATGGATGGATGGATGGATGGATGGATGGATGGATGATTCAGTTTTTCAATCAGTATGTGAGGCTGTTTGGTATTGAATGCTGAAGAAAAATCCAGAAACAGTGCTCTGACATATGTACCAGGCTGATCAAGAAAAGTACAGATTTGATGTAAGATAACAAGCAAAACGTCTTCAACACTTCTGGTTGCACAGTAAGCAAATTGGTGGTTATCTTGAAAAGACTTTGTCTCTGTCATTAAAATGTTTTTCACCAAATGTTCTAAGCATTTCATTGGAACAGAGATGAGTGCCACTGGTCTGTAGTCATTCAGACAGCTTGGCCTGGAAACCTTAGAAACTGGGGTAATGATTGATTGCTTTCACAGCTTAGGTACATTGCCACAAGTGAGAGACCAGTTAAAAAGCAAATGAAAAACTGGAGAGAGCTGCTTAAAAAGCAGGACTTTAACAGCAGACCTGATATGATGTCTGGCACAACTGCCCTGTTTGTTTTAACCTACCGCAAGTCTTTCTCCATGCCACATAAACCAAACCCCATCACAGCAGAACTCCTGGTGTCTTAATAAAACATCTTCTTTACTTCTGCATTTTGGGTACTGAAATCGCTTGTTTCAAGTCTGGTAAAAAAAAGTTAAGTTCATTTGCTAAAAGCTTCTGTGGCATACTGTGAACCTTTAAAACATGATCTAAAAGTACAAGCACTATTATTTTATTTATTAGTGATACAGAAATATTTTAATTTTTTTGCTCACATTGCACAAAAGGTATTGCGATGATGATTAAAGTTACATGGACTGTGAAAAATGGAGTTGCAGATCCCACTATTGCATAAAAAGTAAACTTGTTTTACTCAGATTTTTTGCATACGGTGGTGTGTTCTTTATAACAGTTTTCCTAAAATTAGATTTTTAAAAAATTAAAATATATCACAATACAGTAATCCCTCCTCCATCGCGGGGGTTGCGTTCCAGAGCCACCCGTGAAATAAGAAAATCCGCGAAGTAGAAACCATATGTTTATATGGTTATTTTTATATTGTCATGCTTGGGTCACAGATTTGCGCAGAAACACAGGAGGTTGTAGAGAGACAGGAACGTTATTCAAACATTGCAAACAAACATTTGTCTCTTTTTCAAAAGTTTAAACTGTGCTCCAAGACAAGACAGAGATGACAGTTCAGTCTCACAATTAAAAGAATGCAAACATATCTTCCTCTTCAAAGGAGCAAACAAATCAATAGGGCTGTTTGCTTTTAAGCACCGCGGCACAAAGCTGTTGAAGGTGGCAGCTCACTCCCCCTCCGTCAGGAGCAGAGAGCGAGAGAGAGAGACAGATAAAAAAAATCAATATGTGCCCTTCGTGCTTTTAAGTATGCGAAGCACTGTGCAGCATGTCGCTTCACGAAGCAGCTGCACAGAAGGTAGCCAACGTGAAGATAATCTTTCAGCATTTTTAGACGAGCGTCCGTATCGTCTAGGTGTGCGAACAGCCCCCCCTGCTCACACCCCCTACGTCAGGATCAGAAAAAGTCAGCGCAAGAGAGAGAGAGAGAGAGAGAGAGAGAAAAGTAAGCTGGGTAGCTTCTCAGCCATCTGCCAATAGCGTCCCTTGTATGAAATCAACTGGGCAAACCAACTGAGGAAGCATGTACCAGAAATTAAAAGACCCATTGTCCGCAGAAATCCGCGAACCAGCAAAAAATCCACGATATATATTTAAATATGCTTACATATAAAATCCGCGATAGAGTGAAGCCGTGAAAGGCAAAGCGCGATATAGCGAGGGATCACTGTATATTGAATTGTAACCCCTGTATTATGATATGTATACAGCAAAATTCTTGCCAATTCACAGACATACTCAAGAAGCTTTCAAATGTTAACAAAGGAGAACATAAACAAAACTGACATATTCACTCAATTGTGGTCAGCTTAGGTTCCCGGCAGAAAAAAAAAAAGGCACATGAAATCCCCATTAGTGCAGCACTTGTTTGTGTCTGGGACTGTAAAGTCTTGCGTTGTGTGTGCTGTAAAGGATGTATTACCTGTGTTTGTGGGAACATGCTTTCGACACAATTTGCAGTGCACACTACTCTGCTTCTTGTCGGACTTAGCCAAAAATATCTCTACACTACCAAACTGCTCGGACCAATCTTTTCAACAACGTTCTCGTCTTTTTAGCCTTGGGCCATGTCTGTTGAGGTGTCTTCCTCAGTAACACTGATTTTTTTTTTTTTTTTTTGAGTTTTCATTAACATTTTCTGTTGTCATTTTCTCTTTTAGCTTCCACCTCTAAAGAACTGTTGCTTATGGCAGTGGTAGTATAAATGTAAGCACATGTGCTGCTGTTCCTGCGTTCAGTGCTATGTGCATCATCCTAACCTGACGTAGCTATAACTCTTCTCCAGCCAAATGATTAGTTCAGTGCCAGTGGCGTAGCTCAAGTTCACGCCACTCAGGGTGGGGCGGGGCTTCAATTTACTGCCCTCCAACGTATCTGAATATGTTAACTTATTTAAATAGAAAATTAAAATGACGTATTGAGAAAAATTATGATACATTTTGCATAGATTTATTTATATATAGAGAAACAGCAATATTTTTTTCACATATAATTATTTATAATATCAACTAGACAAGAATATAGTGCAGACGCACTGATAAACCGTGTTCTGATTATTAGTTTAATATAATTACGCTGCGAAAACCAGAACAGGTGTGGTGTACAAGTGATAGGTGGGGAGGAGCAAGAACGCATTCGGATTGATAACGAAACGAAATTATACATTGTGAATTAGTTGTTTATCTTCCTAGAAATTATTATCGGTGTAATGTTTCTGTTTATTTTTGTTATTGCCTCATAAATTTCAACTGCCGTGTCTGATCCCATCACAGAAGGACTGTCTGAAAATGATTTTTGAAGCATTTGTGGATGAAAATCAGAGAATTTTTGTTTTTTTCATTCATGAGTGATATTTTTCCAAACCCTGCTGCTTACACGTGAAGTGTTCTGAGCCTTTTGGCCAATAGATAGATAGATAGATGGATAGATGGATAGATAGATGGATAGATGGATAGATGGATAGATGGATAGATGGATAGATGGATAGATGGATAGATGGATAGATAGATAGATAGATAGATAGATAATGCCGCCCCCAAAAATGTGCCGCCCAGGGCGGACCACCCCCTCCTTGCTACGCCACTGTTCAGTGCAGCACTATTTTCATCACATCCATAATGGCTAACATGGTACAACAGCCTAGTACTACATGTTGTCTGTGAAACCATGGATGGAATGAGTCTTATTGACTTGTAAAGACCATGTCTTATATTTCTATTGAAATCTTACACGGTATTTATTTGTACATTATCATGCAATTACAGTATCTGTTACCTATATAAGATAAGTCAGTATTGCACCAGCATAACCACCACTGTATGCACAGAGTTTCAACATACAGTAATCCCTCTCTATATCGCGCTTCGACTTTCGCGGCTTCACTCTATCACGGATTTTATATGTAAGCATATTTAAATATATATCGCAGATTTTTTGCTGGTTCGCGGATTTCTGCGGACTATGGGTCTTTTAATTTCTGGTACATGCTTCCTCAGTTGGTTTGCCCAGTTGATTTCATACAAGGGACGCTATTGGCAGATGGCTGAGAAGCTACCCAACCAAAGCGCGTATTACGTATTAAATAAAACTCCTCAAATAGGCTACATTGTGAGCACGGGGGCTGTTCGCACCCCTAGAGGATACGGCTGCTCCTCAAAAAACGCTGAAAGATTACCTTCACATTACTGCCATCCTTGCTGGGCTTACATGTGGCTGCTTTGTCAAGCGATATGCTTCCTGCACTGTGCTTCGCATACTTAAAAGATCAAACAGCACGTATTGATTTTTGATTGTTTACTTTTCTCTCTCTCTTACTCTGACATTCTCTGCTCCTGACGGAGGGGGTGTGAGCAGGGGGGCTGTTCGCAAACCCTAGACGATACGGACGCTCGTCTAAAAATGCTGAAAGATTATCTTCACATAGCTCCCTTCCGGCTTTGTCAAGTGACATGCTTCCCGCACGGTGCTTCATATACTTCAAAGCTTGAACGGCACGTATTGATTTTTTATTGTTTGTTTTTCTCTGTCTCTCTCACTCTCTCTGACATTCTCTGCTCCTGACGGAGGGGCTGTTCGCACACTGGCCTAGAGGATACGGACGCTCCTCTAAAAAATGCTGAAAGACCACCTTCACATTGCTCTCTTCCTTGCAGCTGCTTTATACGGCAGTGCTTCGCATACTTAAAAGCCAAACAGCCCTATTGATTTTTGATTATTTCCTTTTTTCTTTCTCTGACTTTCTCTGCTCCTGACGCGCACTCCTTTGAAGAGGAAGATATGTTTGCATTCTTTTAATTGTGAGACGGAACTGTCATCTCTGTCTTGTCATGGAGCACAGTTTAAACTTTTGAAAAAGAGACAAATGTTTGTTTGCAGTGTTTGAATAAAGTTCCTGTCTCTCTACAACCTCCTGTGTTTCTGTGCAAATCTATGACCCAAGCATGACGATATAAAAATAACCATATAAACATATGGTTTCTACTTCGTGGATTTTCACCTTTCGCGGGGGGTTCTGGAACGCAACCCCTGCGATCGAGGAGGGATTACTATACATACCAAAGGATACTCACTAATATCTAAGTGTAGACTATACACTCAGTCACTGACAGCAATGGCATTCCTACGTTCGCAACATTATCTGTAATTATGCAGACTTTCTGTTTCTCCTGCAAGTCACAGGAAGCAGGTGTGTCTCTCTCTCTCTGTCCTTGAGCAGTTGCGTCTTCGTTCTTAAGAAATTCATGCTCTTAGCAAGAATCTGCATTTCAGCATTCATTCCTCATCAATATAATGAACAATTATGCTCAGGCTTGTTTCCATAGTTCTTCTCAACTAATAATTAGATGTGGTTTCATAAAGTGGCATATGTTTCAGATCTATTTTAATATCTATCTGACATTTGGGATAAATCAAAGACAACTCACATTCAGAAAGATTGAGGTAATTAATAATTACCCTGTAGGTGTGGGAACATTTCTTAAAAACTTCACTGGCCAGTTTTAATCAGAGATATAGCCAACAACTAATTATTGGCACCCCTGCATTTAAACTTTGTACAACCTAGTTCTCCTAGTTTTTCAAGAATTCAATGTTCCTGTGTAAACTAACAAGGTTCACAGGGGCTTTGAAGGAAAAACAGTCCCACAACATTACAGAATGCCCACCATACTTGATAGTGGGGATCAGGTTCTGTTCAATATTGCCATCTTTCTTTCTTTCTTTATACCAAACCCAAATTGAAGTTTTTGACGACAAACATTCAATTTACGTTTCATCTGGTCAAAGAACACAGTTACAATAAAAATTTCAGCAAAATTTAGTAAACACCAGGGGCCTCACATATAAATGGTGTGTACGCACAAATATGTTGCATTACACAGTATTCACCAAATAAAAATAAAATAAAACAAGTGCAACTTGGTGATGACTATCTTTACCAACTGAACCATCATTAAGGCAAACTGCATTAATATAGACCTTGCTTCAAGCTAAGCTATATACATAAAAAATAAAACTGCAACTTGCATTTATAATGCTATTTATGGTATAGCCCTACGGAAGCGTATTAGGGCCACAGTGAAGAAAAAAAAAATATGGACAGAGTGAAGAAAAAAAAACTATATGTTGAGAATAAAGTCGACATGTTGACTTTATTCTCAACATTTCCACTTTATTCTCGCTGTTTATGTCAAAATTAAAGACGACATTTCCACTTTATTCTCATAGTTTGTCATTAAAGTAGAATGTCGTAAACTAAACTTCATCCTAAAATCAATGTTTACTTTACTAGATTTTCTCAAACCCTGTCATAAGTTAATGTAGCACGTTAAATGCTTTGTGTTAAGTGTTCCCCGACCTAGTTGTTAATTGCTACGTGCTTCTTAAACTGACTTCCTCTGCACTAAGAGGAGGCGCCGGAAGCAAACACCGAACAGAATACATTCACTTCATGATATTCCTGCTCTCTGAAAATGTAGAATGCCAAGATAAATACTTAATATAATTTTCATGATGAAATGCATTAAAGCAGGCATTAAACATGCACGGTAGTGTGGAGGTAGTGCTGCTCCCTCGCAGTAAGGGGTCCCCAGGTGTACGTTCAGTGTAGAGAACTTTATGGCAGGTGTGACAATGCTCCAAAAAAACTGGATGTATGAATGGGTATCACACAGGTTTAACTTAAATATTGTGTAAATGTTGGGTTTGTGATCTGGTGGTCGGTGACACAAGCACAGAATTCAATGGATGTTCTTCTAAGCGGACTTTCTTTATTGCATGCGTGCAGTCTCTGTCTGACGTAACAAACCCCCAGTTCCTATCCTTCCTTTTTCTTTCTCCATATAACCAATCACCACACGATAAACGTCTTTGTGAAATTAAAACTAGTTATAAACTTAGACAACGGAGTGTTCAGAACTTTAAAAAAATCTTCATTATACATGTTTAATTATGCCAACCATTCAGGTTACACCCATCCCAGCAAGCATTGCGTGCGAGGCAGGCACAAGTCCTGAATGTGGCGCCAGCACATCGCAGGGTGAATATAAGCAATACATACACTAGCAGGGTCAATATAACATAACCCACATCCTACATGACTTTGAAAGGAAACTGAAGCACACCAAGTAAACCCACCAGAAAAACATGCAAATTCAAGGCAGGAAACACCCAGGACCCCATTGCTGTGAGGCAGCAGTGCAACCTCCACGCCACCGTGCCCCCACATGATTAATACATAATTTAATGCATTTCATCATGAAAATGATATCAAGTATTTATCTTAGCATTCTAAATGTTCAGAGAGTAGGAATATCATGAAATTAATGTATTCTGTGTGCTGCCTGCGCCTCCTCTTAGTGCAAGAGGAAGTCAGTTTAAGAAGCATGTAGCAATCAACATCGCTCCGGGAACACTTAACACAAAGCATTTAATGTGCTACATAAATTATGACGGGGTTTGAGAAAATCCAGTAAATTAAATATTCATTTTAAGATGAAGTTTAGTTTACGATGTTCTACTTTAATGACAAATTACGATAATAGATAGATAGATAGATAAAAGTCAACATGTCGACTTTAATCTCGACATAAACAGTGAGAATAAAGTAGAAATGTCGAGAATAAAGTCAACATGTCATCACACAGTATCCAGGTACATTACACTGTATTGAAAAAAAATAAAACAAGTACAACTTGGCTTGCAGTATTATCCAGTAGTATAGAAACAGCATTCACACATTTGAACATAATGGTCAATATCCGACCTTTTAAAACCAAACTACCCTAAGTTCTTGTCTATAAGCCGGACTCATGTATTAGCCGGAGACCAAAAATCATACGAATTTTTAAAATAAAATCGTATCATAGATAAGCCGGACTCATGGATAAGCCGAACGTACTATAACCTATAACTAATAGAAGGGAGGGAGGTGAGTGGTCTCACTCGCGCCCATTTAATTTCTTTAAGGGGGGAGAGAGTGTGAGATATTGCCGTCTCTCTCACTCCCCGCATGGCGCGGTTGGAGCGGCCGGAGCGCGTTCTTTCTGCTCTGGGCGTCGCCGAGTCAACACGAGCGCGTAGCAGTCATTTAAATTGTGATTTTATATGTAAGCATATTTAAATATATATCGCGGATTTCTGCGGACAATGGGTCTTTTAATTTCTGGTACATGCTTCCTCAGTTGGTTTGCCCAGTTGATTTCATACAAGGGACGCTATTGGCAGATGGCTGAGAAGCTATCCAGCTTACTTTCTCTCTCTCTCTCTCTCTCTCTCTCTCTCTCTCTTGCGCTGACGTAGGGGGGTGTGAGCAGGGGGGCTGTGTGCAGCTGCTTCCTGAAAGAAATGCTGCACGGAGCTTCGCATACTTAAAAGCTCAAAGGGCACGTATTGATTTTTTTTATCTGTCTCTCTCTCTCTCTCTCTCTATCTCTCTCTCTCTCTCTCTCTTCCTCTCTCTTCCTGCTCCTGACAGAGGGCGTGTGAGCTGCCGCCTTCAACAGCTTTGTACCGGCGGTGCTTCGCATACTTAAAAGCCAAAAAACCCTATTGATTTTTTTTTTGACTGCTTGCTTTGCACTCCTTTGAAAAGGAAGATATGTTTGCATTCTTTTAATTGTGAGACAGAACTGTCATCTGTGTCTTGTCATGGAGCACAGTTTAAACTTTTGAAAAAGAGACAAATGTTTGTTTGCAGTGTTTGAATAACGTTCCTGTCTCTCTACAACCTCCTGTGTTTCTGCGCAAATCTGTGACCCAAGCATGACAATATAAAAATAACCATATAAACATATGGTTTCTACTTCGCGGATATTCTTATTTCGCGGGTGGCTCTGGAACGCAACCCCCGCGATGGATGTATAAGCCGAACTTATGTATAAGCCGATATTCTATTTTTTCATTTTCACAACTTTTTTCCTTAGATAAGCCGCGGCTTATTGACAAGAACTTAGGGTATCTCCAGACAACAGACACGGCTGTTTTTTTTGGCAAAAGTTGTTCTGTGTCATCATGATCAACTTTATTGTCTGCTACAGCTTCGGTTTCAGAATGTTCTCTGTCCATTTTCACTGTTCAATACCTCAACTAAACGCATGTACTCTGTTGTATGCGTGTTTAGCGGTGCAGCAGTGAAAAAGGTCCCTCCTTAAACAGTTTCCCGCTGCGCCACGTTCCGAACGTGGTTTAGGCTATTTAAACCAATGTTGCAGTATAATAACAAAAATAAAAAACGGTTTTTGGTATGAACCGGTATACCACCCAGCACTACCTAAAAGTTTAACGATAGTTTGGCTGGGACAACAACATATAACTGCCTGGGATGAGTTCAACTAGAAGCCAGTAACAGTGTCCTTGAACTGGCAGATTGTGATGGTTGTCCCCATTTTTAAAAAGGGAACTTGAGGGTACATTCAATTTACCAAGGGTCACACTCATCCATAGAAAAGCCTTTGCAGTGTAACTGAAGAGATTTTCTTTCACAGTTGAATCTAAGATTCTAAAAGAACGACATACTTTCTATCTTGACCATGAAACAGTAGGCCAACAATTTGTCCTACTGAAACTAACTGCATATTGTTTATTAGTGTAAGGCATCTGATTGTAATTAACCTGTAACAATATAATGGTCCAGGGAATAGCCAAAGTATTCCAAATACCATAGCTGGGTTAGCATTGCTACTCTCTCTGCACCTTCTTTTTCTTCTTTCAGCTGCTGCTGTTAGGGGTTTCCACAGTGGATCACCTTTTTCCATTTTACGCTCACTGTAACACTCTGAGTAATTATATCACTACTAGACATTAAGCCCGTTACAATAACGGGCGCTAGAACAGTAGTCCATAAACATTAGTAGGAACAGTCTATATTAAATGGCAAGGGATCTTTTACCTCATTAAATTTTTTCCTTAAAATGCCTGTAATTTTCTCTGACAGTAATACTGGCTTTGCTGTCCGTAATATGCGTTTAGTTTTCTGTGACAACAGTCGGTAATCAGCAGATTCTCCCCAGCAACTGATGTAATGTGCGCGAAAATAAATCTACTTTAACTTTAAAGGGCCAAGCTTCTTAATTGCAAATCTGACATCCTCAGAGTGAACACTTGCACAACAATGGGGAAGCTGGTCTCCGCATCTCAGTACCCAATTGGATTTTTCGTGTTTTCTGTTTTAGGTCTTACCTCATTTACCAAAATCCAATTGGATCTGCCGTGCGATATTTTATAGGTCCCGCCCTCTCTGTCTTGTGTGATGAGTCAGGCGGCCTTTGAAGCATCTGTTTTGAAGCATCGCTCCGTGTCCCACGCATGCGCACTTCACCTGAAGACATGGACACAGGGACGCAAACAGGGATTTTATTAAAGAGGATATCTGAGTGGGGAATCACAGATCTACAGCAGCTGATCGGAAAGAGAATTATCAGCATCTAGCACATGCTGCCTCAGCCATGCTGTCTATTTGAACTGCTCTCATACGGCAAACGCTTCAGAGCCTTTCCTGCACGGACCTCGCAGTTCAGAAACATTTTCATCCCAAGAACAATAAACGCACTCAATCAGTCCATCAAGTGCTCCTTGTAGAACTGTTTCTACTTATAAGTACAATTACCTCACTGTAAACTTGCACTACAGTTATAATATTGCACAACCTGAGCCACTTTAGCATATTTACATATGATGACGATATCACTTTTAAGATGAAATGCAGCAAAATGTTTATTACATTATACACATAAAATGTTAACATCATTTAAATAATCTATCTCTCTATTATAAATAAAAATCTTGCGATGAGACATGATGTTCTAAAGAGAGGCAGGGACACTTTCACTTCCCGCGACACAGTCAAGTCACGCTCAAGTCACATCATACTGACATTAGTTGGAAGCAATGTTCCCGTGAGACAGTGACCTAGGCAAGGAAAGTAATAATCGGCTCGAAACAAGTGAAGCTGAAAACCTTGCCGGTCCAAACAGACTCAGAAATAAAAAACAAAGGCAGGTCCAAACATACACACGCAGAGCAGGTTACAGATTATGACTGCAGTGGAATTCGAAAGGCTCAAAAATATCCTTGACGCGATACACACACAGATCAAGTTAAAAAATATGACAGTACTACAATTCGAAGGTGTCAACAACAGAGTGCAAACACACAGAAATTATTACTAGATGAAATAGCGTAACAGCAAAAAGAGATCGAATATATGGACATAGGTGATATGTCGGATGTATGTAGATATTGTAAGGCTGTACAGTTTATGTCGGAGACTTGTAGATTGTCTAATTCGTGTTGCCATCAGGGAAAAGTACCATACGCTATCAGAATAAGTGTTCCTGCAACAAATACAGCTATGACAAGTTTAATTTCGAAAAACCACACTTTGGTCACATGTATATTTATGTTCACCAAAAGCGATGCAACATATAATCAAAAGAGTTAAACGATCTAGCGTAATAGAAATTATACAGCCAATAATGGATACAAATCCAAACGTCCAAAAGTATCGCACTTTACACAAAATGTATCGGCAAAACACGGACAAAGACATTATCTTGGATGTCTATATGAATCCAAAAGATCACAGTTGCATTTATAATAAACCCACAAGTGACAAATTGCCCAGCGATAATACTTTAGAAAAATGGAGATATCAAAGACAGAATAGATAATCATGTATATCCAAAGGCAAAGCATGATTTGTCATATATGTCAAGTACATCGCTACATGCCAACCCTGTACTCTTTCCTTTGCTTTTCCCAGATGGCAAAACAGGATGGTCGTACAATATGAAACAAACGCATTCTGAAAAACAACACCCACACAATATTTCGGGTAAAAGTCACAGCTAATCATCTCTTCTATATTAAATCGAATCACGCTGAACGGAACATATGCAAGGTCTCATTGATCACGTTCACAATTCAAATATCAATAGGTCAGACAAATTGAAAATGGGTAAAGCAGTAATATTACCATCAGCATGTCAAGGTAGTCCAAGAGCATTGGAACAGTTGTATCATGATGCAGTGGCAATATCCAGAACTATCAGTCGGCCAGATTTCTTTATTACAATGAAGTGCAATCCACAATGGCCAGAAATCCGCAGCTTCTTCAGAACAATGCCAACGGCTACATTGGCTCTGGATATTCCCACTTTCGTAGGTAGATTGTTTTATCAGAAAGTCTTATTTTATTTGAATGAACTTGAAACGATGTTCAGGGAAAAAGGAGATCTTGATATGCCATTCATATTAAAACGTATACAGGTTCCCATCAGAATAACTTTGGCAATGACAACTAACAAATCACAAGGACAAACATTTGAAAAAGTCGGTTTATTTACAAGAGATAAAGAAACGATATTCACTCACAGCCAGTTATACGTTGCATTATCACACTGTGAGACCAAAGAATCACAATTCAATGTGATCGTGAAGAAACGCTCATTCCTAATATTGTGTTTTAGAAAGATTTAAAATAAAAAGGGAACATAATGCACATGTAACAATTCCCATGAAAAAACAAAAAGTGAACATAAATGCATATGTAACAACTCCCATGAAAAAACAAACACTTTACATTGTATTTCCACAAGACCAAACCCGAGGGTTGGCAAGCGAAGCAAGCCCCCTAGTATTGTTATTAAACATGTGAGGACACGGTGTCGCAGCGCTAACAAGGAGCTGGTGCCCCGTTCAGGGATTGTTTCTACCTCGTGCTGTATTCTTGCTGGGGCTGGCGCAACACTGGAAGGATAGATGAACAGAATAATTACAGATGTACTACGAAGATATTTCAATGTTCCTTAAAAGTTTTGAAGAATTGGCGTTCTAAACTTACAGATGGCTTAAAGTCTATTACAAAGCTGATTGTGTGGCAATTGAGTATTTGGAGAAAGAAAAGTAAGGACAGGAATTGGGGGTTAGTACGTTTGAAAGAGACAGTACTGCTACAATAAAGTATTTCATCGAAGGTCGCACATGGCGCAGCAAGCATCTTGCAGGACACATGAACAATCGCTGTTGCACCACCATGTTCCCATGTTTAATAACATGCTTTAACTCCCATCATCATGAAAATGTTATCACATATACATCTCAGTATTTTAATTATTCAGAGAGCTGTAATATTACGAATGTAATGGATTCTGTGTCCTGTCAGAGGAAGAGAAAGCCCATAAGCACGTAGTGATTCACACACATAGAGCACATAGAAGATCAAATACAAAGCAAAGCATTTAACGTGCTACTTTAGTTACGATGGGATTTGAGAAACTAGTAAATTAAACTATTTTAAGATGAAGTTTGTGATGTTCTACTTTAATCACAAAATAAACTACGTGATTAAAGAGGAAATTTAGAGATTAAAGTTGACATTTCGTGCTTTTTTCCCCCCACCACTGTGTGCCTTTTTTGTTTTTCTCTGTACCCTAATAAGCTTTCATATGACACTCAGACGGTGGGCTACGACTCGCCTTTTCACAGCGACTTTGATATGTGACAACTTTTTTATTTCGGGCACTGTGCGACTTTGTGAACTTGAGCTTCCAAGTTTCTCCGACACGTTATGTCACTCGATCAATTTCCTTTTGTTGTTTATACCACTGTTTAAACCAACAAATAGTACGTTTTTCCTTGCCTCCACTTGGTATTCGCTGAAATTCTTCTGTTTTCCTTTGTGCTTTTGCCATTGTCTTTTCACAGAAGGCTGAGCTTAAGGGCTATTAATATTGATTTGCACATTCAAAGAGGAGTAATTCTGGGAGGAGTTGGGGCGGGACAGCAGGCGCTTGCATGTGCATTACTGTTCATGCTGACCAGGATTTATGTAGCAGAAGAACGTGGAAGTTGGCGAACGCACAGAATTATGCATCTGGATTTTTCTGTGCATATGAACATTTCCGCTTTTGTGTTTACGTCATGTTATAGTGCGAGTTCTACGCACGGCATTATACATGAGGCCCCTTGCCTTTCTATTCAAAGCAATGATTTCCAGACGATCTGCAAACAGTCGAGAGATACAATCCCTATAAATATGTGCTGGGTCTTCTATAGGTTCTTCAATTTTGACAAGGTTCTGAGCCAGTTATGGAGAGTGGGCATAGCAACCCTGTGCAGGAACCATATTTTGGTCATTTATTTTTTAGGTCACTAGCAAAAGCTCAAAACCACATTTAAGGACAAGGATGCAGATACAGCAAATTGGCAAACCAAAAATTATGTGTTTAATCATAGATCACCACAGACTGAATATAACATCCACAAAATTGCTGGTACCGAACCAAATCATGAGTCAATCTCATGAACAACTCCATCTTCTCTTGTTAACAAAACTCTGAGAGGTAACAAATTTCACACTCTACTTCTTCTCAACTGCCTCTGTAAGTAGAAGTTCATACCAGTTTACCTTTAAACCTTTCTCAGATATTCTCAAAAACTAGGGGGCTCCGCCCCCTGCTCGCTTCGCTCGCCAACCCCTGGTGTGGGAATGAGAAAGAGCGTGATGTATGAATGAGATATAGAATAGTGTGAAGGTGTAGATGATGCAAATAGAAAGCAAACAATAAAGTGTGTGGCACAGTGTAAAGGTTTATTGGAAAATTTCTTTGTACACGCCATTTAAGTGTAAAAGGTAATTCCAGGTCAGAACTTGTAAGGTCAATGAAGATGGTTATTGTCATGATCAGAGTCAAGTTTGTCAGAGCTTAGAAAGAGTTGTGTCTCTCCAGGAAGTAATGCAATGACTTGGGTATTTATGTTTTCCACATTAATATTTTTTGGACACAATATAGTGCGTTGTGTTAAAAGGGGCATTTGGTCTAATGAGATTGCTGTTCCAAATCCGTCTGTAACTAAGTCGGCGCAGATAAAGGCTTGAGGAATTGTAATAATATCTGGGTGAAGTCTATCTGTATTGGTGAGTGTACCATCTCCCAGTTGTAATAACCAATTGTTATGATCTGGATGTGGACATCGCATGTTTTGTACTAACTGTATCTTTTGAAAGCAATGCCAATTGTCTGCGTATTTTAACTCTTTTAGGGCGGATGTCGACTTTTGTCGACAGGAGGGGTTGAAGGCGAATGTCGACAAAAGTCGACATCCAGGGATAAAGGGCGACAATCAGCTGTTAATGGCGACAAATCTCACTGTCACGTCACAGGCATTCCCTCTGTGCTTGGAGGAATGCTAGACTCGTTGACTCGGCAAATAAACATTGCGTGTACGTGAGTTGCGAAATGTAAACAAAGGCAAGATGGCACCGACATGTGAAAAGGCAGCGAAGCAAGTGCAGAAAAGAAAACACTTGGCAGACGTTGTTTTGCGCATTACCGCGGAGTCGGACTCTTGATTTTTCAGAATCGGACTTTATTGGCAGTGATCAGGAGATCGAGCAAGAGAGTTAGAAGCAGGCATCAGCTGATCAGACACCAGCCGATGCCGCGCGAGCGGATCTGCTGCCAGTTGAGTGCCTTCGCGCAGCCGATGCATCTACGGCAAGGTTCGCATGGGATAAATACACATACATTGATCCGTTGAGAGCCAATCTGGCTACTGGAGTTTACAAGACGGCATGGCTTGCTTTTGGACACGACAGATCACCAGCTGCTGTACTTCAGGCTACTCTCTCCTGATGCTGCTTTTCAGCTACTGTCAGACGAGACAAACAGGTAGGCAGAGATTTTTTTTGAATCGCGGGCTGCGTTTGCATCGCATTCTCGTTTTTCAAAGTGGAAACCCACAACGAAAGACGAGATGAAGCGCGCTGTGGCATTACAAATAGAGATGGGACAGAACTGGTGATATAACTTCAGGGAGCATTGGTCCAAACGTGTTTTGTCCCCTGGTGGCTTAGGTACGTGCCGCTGCAAAGTTTTATTCACTTCTGTAATAAACAGAAGCAAATCCCATGGGGTGAGCCAGGCTATAATGCCATACATAAAGTTCATAAAGTTTCAGAAGATGAAAAGAGGTGACAATACGGTTTTCATGCAGGCAGAAAACTTGGTGGCAGTGGCATGGCACGATGGCAAATGGGTGACTTGTCTCTCTACAGTACACACTAACAATATATGTTAGAAAATGCAGCAACAGACAATTGAAAAATAGGCATCAAAACAACACATATTGTAAGGAGTGCAATGTGGCAATGACTGAAATTGGCTGCTTTGAGCGAGATCAGACTTTGCTGTGTAAAATGTATGTGATATGTATGTGAAATCGTAGAGAATTCAGGCTCATACAACATGCAAGACAGTAACATTTGTCAAAAGTAAATATTTTTTGTTGATTTGATATGTTAAACAATTGCTTTGTGTTCTTTTTTAAAAAATGTTAGTTTTTGGAAAAATATTCAGCCCTGGGAGAAAAGAAACAAAAAAAAAATTAGCCCTAAAAGAGTTAAGGTGTACTGAACAATAGCTGAGCGCATGGAATGTGGAACAATAGCTAAGCACTGTCTAAAATCTCCTCGTAATAAAAGTACCTTTCCTCCAAAGGGAAGATTATTATTCATAAACGTTTGTAGAAGTTTATGAATGGTGTTGAGTAAGTGAGTGGATGCCATTGTACATTCATCAATAATTAACAGTTTTGCAAGACGGATGTCATGTGCAGTGTCACTGTTAATGTTCATAGTGGATATCGATTTGTAGGATCTAATGCAGTTCATAAAGATTTCACTTTCAGGTACATCATTAGTTAGAAGCTTCTGTAGATATTCAGGATATGAATGTAAAGGAGGCAGTCTAATTTGACTGTTTTGATAACAACGTGTAAATTCATTACTTGTATTGCAAGTTGTTTCTTCAGGGAAGTTAAGTGAATGACAATGATTGCAAATGACATTCATTAATCCCAATGAATTTTCCTGAATAGTGGACTCATTATTGAACGCGTTGTCAGCTAACTGGCGCAATCGTTTAGCAGGTGTCTGTCGTTGATGTCCGTGACGTGTATGTTTTGCTTGTGCCGTTTGAGAGGCGCGTCGTTGTATGTCCAGTATTTGGGACGTGTTGTTTTGGAGCTGTAATCGATTTGCCTGTGAGGTGTGAGAAGCCCGTTGTAGTTTACGGCGTGCATTGTTTGTATTGAGCCTTGCCCGTTTTTGTATGTCGGTCAGTTGAGCTTTCTCTTTTTGGAGCCTTGCCTGCTTGTTTTCCGGCATTTGAGAGTCGCGGTGTAGACGTCTGCGTTTATTTATTTTGTCCCCTCGCTGCCATTTCTGTATGTCTGAGACGGGAGGTGTTTCGTTTTGAAGCCGTGCCTGTTTCGATGCAGTACTGTGAGACGCGCGCTGCATGCGTCCACGTTCAGTGTGTCTGTCCATTTGGGTTCATTTCTGTAACTGTGTTAGCTGAGCTTTGCGTTTTTGGAGCCGAGACATTTTTTGTTCCAGAGTTTCAGAAGCGCGTTGGAGCCGACGTGTATTGTTTTTTTTCATGCGGGTTCGTGTGTTTGGTCCCGTTACTCGAGCCGTATCGGTTTGTACCCGTGATCGTGAATTCATGAATTGTTTGTTCTTCAGCGTTAGAAATATGGATAAGTAATAAGGAGGATCGCACTCACTGTTAATATGGAGCCTTTTCTGTGGTTGAACGGTTAATAGTGCCTCATTGTAATGAGATCCACCTATGCTGCATAGTGTGAATTGAGTTTGGTCCCGTTATCCGAGCCATATCGTTTTGTACCCGTGATCGTGAATTTATGACTTGTTTGTTGTTGAGCGTGATAAATATGGATAAGTAATAAGGAGGATCGCACTCACTGTTAATATGGAGCCTTTTCTGTGGTTGAACAGTTAATAGTGCCACATTGTAATGAGATCCACCTATGCTGCATAGTGTGAACGTGTTGAGATGACGTATGTTTAATACGGACGGTTCATTTAGAAATGGGGCTTTGTGTGTAGATTTGTGCATATTTGCGTTGTTGATTTGTTTCAGGGTGCACTGTTCCAATGCGATGCAATATTTGTCCACATATGCAAAAGCAGTATGGGCCATTGCCTTTTGGTGGCCTGATATTTACTCCGGTAGATGCAAAAGCAAATGAACTATTGTAGGATCTAATGCAGTTCATAAAGTTTTTACTTTCAGGTACATCGTTAGTTAGAAGCTTCTGTAGATATTCAGGATATGAATGTAAAGGAGGCAGTCTAATCTGACCCTTTTGACAACAACGTGTAAATTCATTACTTGTATTGCCAGTTGTTTCTTCAGGGAAGTTAAGTGAATGACAATGATTGCAAATGACATTCATTAATCCCAATGAATTTTCCTCAATAGTGGACTCATTATTGAACGCGTTGTCAGCTAAGTGGCGCAATCGTTTAGCAGGTGTCTGCGGACGGTTCCTTTAGAAACGGGGCTGTGGGTGTCACTTCTTATTGATGTTAGTGTGTTTGTGGGTCTGAATCGTCGTTGTTGTGAACGTTTCGTGTGCCATGTCCGTAGTCTGTCCCGTTTCGTCTCTAATGGGCTTGGTGTGGCGGTCACGGCTTCTTTTTTTTGGTGTGGTAGGAGCTTGTTAAATCCTCCTCTTTGTGTGCGTCCCGTTTCGTGTGCAATGGGATTTGTGCGGCGCTGTGTGCTTTGCCGGCATCTGGGGGGGGGGGGGGGGGGATGTTGCTTGGAGGGGGTGGTGGGATTGGTGGGGCGCGAGTGTCTTCTTTCTTTTTGTGTGCCAGGGGCTTGTTGAATCCTCCTCTTTGTGTGTGTCCTGTCCGTTGCGGGTTCTTTTTTTTTGTGTGCCAGGGGCTTGTTGAATCGTCCTCTTTGTGTGTGTCCCGTCCGTTGCTTGTAGGGGGGGGGGGGGTGCTTGGAGGTGGGTGTGGGATTTGTGGGGCGCGAGCGGCTTCTTTTTTTTTGTGTGCTAGTTTCATGTGCAATGGCTTTCGTGCGGCGCTGTGTGCGTCGCCTGCGTTTGACTCCTTTTTTCTGTGCTGACTCCTTTTTTCTGTGGTCGCGGCTTTTCTGTGGTCGCGGGCGCCTGCGCAGTACGTCTTTTTGCGGCTACGGCCCATGGCCGGATGTCCCTGCGTCCATCCGGTTTAGCATTCTCGGTTAGTAATGTGGATCTGCCTTACTGTGCTTAAATTATATACATATGGCAGCACTAGTCAAAAGGCACGTAACAGCTCTGGA
Source organism: Erpetoichthys calabaricus (assembly GCF_900747795.2). NCBI lineage: Eukaryota > Metazoa > Chordata > Cladistia > Polypteriformes > Polypteridae > Erpetoichthys > Erpetoichthys calabaricus. The sequence goes on from NC_041402.2 coordinate 117,822,011, forward strand.
CAGAGTGCCAGTCCACTGTAGCTCCCACTCATGTACATAGCCACTTGTGAGTCATACTCACACTGTACCAATTTGGAATCACCTGTAAATATAAGAAGTCCAGACTACATGCACATTAATGCTGAGTCCCAATTAATTTAATTGTACTTAATTGCAAACTTAATAACTGTTTAAAAAGAGAGGAACACAGCATAAGGTATCGTCTTTATTACCAATTTCTGCTACATGTAATTTTAAAGTAATATACTGAAGGAAAAGGCAGGTACATCTGTCTGACTTACTTCATCTAATACATTCATCTGGAGACAACCATGGATTGTGATTAAAAGTAGGTGGGAACAAGTAGACGGTTCAATGACTGTTACACTTATAAACTAATCTAATGTCTCAAGAGGTTGAAGCTCAAAGTATGGGTGGCGATTTAAACAGCAAAGAGCAAAAGGTATTCTTCATCGCATGGCCCAAATGATACTAAAATTGTAATTGTGATAGATAAACCTTCTAGTTTCTTGTTCTGTTACACCCATCACCTGCACGTCCTCTCTTACCACATCCATAAATCTTCGCTTTGGCTTTCCTCTTTTCCTCTTCCCTGGCAGCTCTATCCTTAGTATCCTTCTCCCAATATACCCAGCATCTCTCCTCTGCCCATGTCCAAAGCAACGCAATCTTGTCTCTCTGACTTTGTCTCCCAACCGTCCAACTTGAGCTGACCCTCTAATGTACTCATTTCTAATCCTATCCATCCTCGTCACACCCAGTGCAAATCTTAGCATCTTTAACTCTGCCACCTCCACCTCTGTCTCCTGCTTTCTTGTCAGTGCCACCATCTCCAACCCATATAACATAGCTGGTCTCACTACTGTCCTGTAGACCTTCCCTTTCACTCTTGCTGATACCTGTGTCACAAATTACTCCTGACACTCTTCTCCACCCATTCCACCCTGCCTGCACTCTCTTTTTCACCTCTCTTCCACAATCCCCATTATTCTGTACTGTTGATCAGGGCCGGCCTTAGGCCACTGCAACCTATGCGGCCGCAGTGGGCCCCGCACTTTCATAGGCCCCGTGCTAATTCTAGGTGTAAATTATTAAATTAAACCATTATAACTTATAATCATGTATAGGTCAGCGTGTTTATTCTGTTTTTATGTTTTTACAGTGTTTTTTATCTATTACGTCGTTGTTTCAAGTGATTACGACAAGTAAATAAAATTGAAAAAAAATTGTAGCTGCTCGGGTGCTTTATCTCTAAACTCGTCATTTAGGGGAACTTGGGGTAAGATGAAACAGACACCGTTCTTAACCTTATGATGGCTCAGCTCAGTGAAACCAATCAAATAGGAGGAGCTATTTATGGAGATGATGTTATCGATTTTTTGGATGAATAGTTTGAAATTTACCGGCAGTGGTTTAAATTTTCTCTTTTCTGCCAGACGAAGATTTTTTCACCGGTGAGTAAAGCTTGCTCCTCAGAAACAAGCGTTGTATAAAATTCGAAGATCCTGTACATTGATAACCCACCCTATGTTAACAGTCAGCCATAGAATCATCGGCACGTCAACTTGTATCTTTATACAATTTGTTTTATGAATAGTCTCTCATTTCAAATGTTTGAGATAGTTTTACAAAATAAAATAATGTGATTCGTCTACCCAAACGATTGTTCCATCTTACCCGTAGTAGGAGTAAGATAAAAAAAAAATTTTTTCACCAACACTTGCTCAAAACGTACCGATTCATCCCTAAGCGACAAGCGCATGCATATGCAGATCATTAACAATAATTTGACTGAAAATTACTGGTAAAAAGCAAAAAATGTGGATTTGACAAGGAATTTTAAAAAGTGGTTCATCTTACCTCAAGTTCCCCTAAATTGGTAGACTTAAGGTATTTTTTTTTATTTTATTTACTCGTAATCAAATGCAAACGTGACATAATCAAATGCAAATTGTCGTTCAAACGTTAAATCACGTAATCAAATGCAATAACGACGTAATAAATCAGTAAATACTTTATTTTGTTCATTTTTTTAACTGTGGCATCTGGTGAAAGAAGCTTCTCGCGCCTCAAACTAATCAAGAATTACTTGAGGTCAACAATTCACGAAGATAGATTGAACAGTTTGGCAATTCTTGCTATTGAGCGTGATCTATGTAGGAAACAAAATTTTGATGATATACTGTATGACTTCGCTACACGCAAGGCTCGTAAAGTAAAGTTAATTTGATCGTGATTTTGTACTTAGTAAAGAATGAATAAAATGCAAAGACGAATTTATTTTCTAATACAAAATCTTAATTTTCACTTATTATCCTTATCCCTACCCCGACTGGGCCCCGCGCAATCCGTTTCGCATTGGGCCCCGCAATTGTTAGGGCCGGCCCTGCTGTTGATCCCAAGTATTTAAACTCATCCACCTTCGCCAACTCTACTCCCTGCATCCTCACCATTCCACTGACCTCCCTCTCCTTTACACACATGTATTCTGTCTTGTTCCTACTGAACTTCATTCCTCTCCTCTCTAGAGCATATCTCCACCTCTCCAGGGTCTCCTCAACCTGCTCCCTATTATCGCTACAGATCACAATGTCATCAGCAAACATCATAGTCCACGGGGACTCCTGTCTAATCTCGCCTGTCAACCTGTCCATCACCACTGCAAATAAGAAAGGGCTCAGAGCCGATCCCTGATGTAGTCTCACCACCAACTTGAATGCATCCATCACTCCTACCACAGACCTCACCACTGTCACACTTCCCTCGTACATATCCTGTACAACTCTTACATACTTCTCTGCCACTCCTGACTTCCTCATACAATACTACAGCTCCTTTCGTGACACCCTGTCATATGCTTTCTCCAGGTCCACAAAGACGCAATGCAACTCCTTCTGGCCTTCTCTAAACTTCTCCATCAACATCCTCAGAGCAAACATTGTATCTGTGGTGCTCTTTCTTGGCATGAAACCATACTGCTACTCACTAATCATCACCTCACTTATTAACTTACCTTCCACTACTCTTTCCCATAACTTCATGCTGTGGCTCATCAATTTTATCCCCCTGTAGTTACTGCAGTCCTGCACATCCCCTTTATTCTTAAATATCGGCACCAATACATTTCTTCTCCACTCCTTAGGCATCCTCTCATTTTCCAAGATTCCATTAAACAATCTGGTTAAAAACTAACTGTCATCTCTCCTAAACACCTCCATGCTTCCATAGGTATGTCATCTGGACCAACAGCCTTTCCATTTTTCATCCTCTTCATAGCTGTCCTTACTTCCTCCTTGCTAATCCGTTGCACTTCCTGATTCACTATCTCCACATCATCCAACCTCTTCTCTCTCTCTCGTTCTCTTCATTCATCAGCCTCTCAAAGTACTCTTTCCATCTGCTCAACACACTCTCCTCGCTTGTGAGTACGTTTCCATCTTTATCCTTTATCACCCTAACCTGCTGCACATCTTTCCCAGTTCGGTCCCTCTGTCTAGCCAATCGGTACAGGTCCTTATCTCCTTCCTTAGTGTCCAATCTCTCATACAACTCATCATATGCCTTTTCTTTAGCCTTCGCCACGTCTCTTCGCCTTGTGCCTTATCTCCTTGTACTTTAGTCTACTTTCTACATCTCTCTGACTATCCCTCTTCTTCTTTGCCATCTTCTTCCTCTGTATAGTCTCCTGTATTTCCTCATTCCACCACCAGGTTTCCTTTTCCTTCTTCCTCTTTCCTCTTTCCAGATGTCACGCCAAGCACCCTTCTTGCTGTCACCCTTACTACATCTGCTGTAGTTTCCCAGCTGTCTGGTAACTCTTCACTGCCACCCAGTGCCTATCTCACCTCCTCCCTAAACTCAACCTTGCAGTTTTCCTTTTTCAACTACCACCATTTGATCCTTGGCTTTGCCCTCACTCTCTTCCTCTTCTTGATCTCCAACGTCATCCTACAGACCACCATCCTATGCTGCTTAACTACACTTTCCCCTGCCACCACTTTGCAGTCTTCAATCTCCTTCAGATTGACTCTTCTGCATAGGATGTAATAGTGCTGGGCAGTATACCGGTTCATACCGAAAACCGTTTTTTATTTTTTTTACGATATGGATTTTTCTTATACCGCAACACCGGTTTAAATTGCCTAAACGACGTTCGGAATGTGGCGCAGCGGGAAACTGTTCAAGTGGGGACCTATTTCACTGCTACACCGCTAAACACAGATTTGTTGCACTAGGGCTCTTTTTCACTGCTACACCACCAAATAGTGGGCGGTGGCATAGGAATGCTGCGCGGTGAAAATGGACAGAGAGCCTGGAGATACTTTAGTTTTAAAAGGTCAGATGTGTAAATACTGTTTCTATACTACTGGATAATACTGCAAGCCAAGTTGTACTTGTTTTATTTGTTTTCAATACAGTGTAATAGTGTGAATAGTGGGTACTGTGTAATAGTGTGAATTTATTAGATTTTCTCAAACCCCGTCATAAGTTATATAGCACATTAAATGCTTTGTGTTAAGTGATTCTTAAACTGACTTCTTCTTGCACTAAGAGGAGGCGCCGGCAGCGATCGCCGCACAGAATACATTCACTTCGTGATCTTCCTTCTCTCTGAACATTTAGAATGCTAAAATAAATACTTAATATAATTTTCATGGTGAAATGCATTAAAGCATGCATTAATCATATGGGGGCACGGCGGCGTGCCTGCCTTGCATTTGCATGTTTTTCTGGTGGGTTTACTCGGCGCTTCAGTTTCCTTTCAAAGTCATGTAGGATGTGGGGTTTTGTTGTGCTATATTGACCCTGCTAGTGTATGTTTTGCTTGTATTCATCCTTCGATGTGCTGGCGACTCGTTCAGAGATGGGCGCAACTCTGAATGGATGGCATAATTAAACATGTATAACGAAGATATTTTTAAAGTTCTGAACACTCCGTGGGCTAAGTTTATAACTAGTTTTAATTTCACAAAGACGTTTATCGTGTGGTGATTGGTTATGTGGTGAAAGAAAAAGGAAGGATAGGAACTGGGGTTTTGGTAGCCTACGGCAGATAGAGACAGCATGCATGCAATAAAGATAGCCCGCTCAGAAGAACATGCATTGAATTCTGTGTTCGTGTCTCCGACCAGCAGATCACAAACCCAACATTTACACAATATTTAAGTTAAACCTGTGCGATAGAGAAAAGCCAAGCAAAATTACACCTTTTATTGGCTAACTAAAAAGATTACAATATGCAAGCTTTCGAGGCAACTCAGGCCCCTTCTTGTGCGATAGCTATTCATGCATCCAGTTTTTTGGAGCCTCGTCACACCTGCCATAAAGTTCTCTACACTGAACATACACCTGGGGACCCCTATCTGCGAGGGAGCAGCACTACCGCCTCACTACTGTGCATGTGTAATACCTGTTTTAATGCATTTCATCATGAAAATGATATCAAGTATTTATCTTAGCATTCTAAATTTTCAGAAAGCAGGAATATCATGAAGTGAATGGATTCTGTATGGTGATCGCTGTCTTCTCTTAGTGCGGAGGAAGTCAGTTTAAGAAGCGTAGTGATTAACCACTGGGTCGGGGAACGTAACACAAAGCATTTAATGTGCTGCATTAATTTATGACGGGGTAAATTTAAGTAATTGATTAAACATTGATTTTAGGAAGAAGTTTAGTTTACGACATTCTACTTTAATTATGAAGTAAACTATGAGAATAAAGTGGAAATGTCGACTTTAATCTCAACATAAACGGCGAGAATAAAGTGGAAATGTTGACTTTGTTCTCGACATATAGCTTGTTTTTTTCTTCCCAGTATAGCTTAGCTTGAAGCAAGGTCCATATTAATGCAGTTTGCCTAAATGATGGTTCAGTTGGTAAAGATGTCATCACCAAGTTGCACTTGTTTTATTTTATTTTAATTTGGTGAATACTGTGTAATGCACCTGGGCTTGAAGTCTTGAAGTAATAGTGCAAATATCAGTAATAATACTATTATTTATTTTATTGTTATTATTTATTAGTTTAAATATTATGCAGTTTAATGATGATAAAGTTGTTTAAAAAGTCACTTTAACGTGTCAGTGGACAGAGATTGTTAACATTAACAGAAAGTATAGTTGGTTTACAAAAAAAATGTACTATTTATTCCTTTTCTAAGACATATTCGGTGCAATACAATTTTTGACAAGCACTTCTGGATATTTTACTAAGTCTAAATGCCTCTTTGTATGGTTGAAAATATGTTGTCAAAATTATAGTTTGTTTTTGCAAAATTTGTTCAATAAAAAGGTTCTATATTTTGACTGCATCTGTCATGCAATGTGATACCTTCTCCATTAGTGCCACCCCCTTGAAAACTATCACTTTATGGGGCAATGCAAAACTGTATTAATAGTGTGCACATTAAAATGTTTTTTTTGTACAGTGTACAATACTCTTGACAGTGGAAAAGGTTATTCTTAGCCAGTAATTGCAGTGGAAAATGTGGTTAACATCCACTCATGCATGGGGAAAAAAATACCGTCGAATACCGTGAAACTGGGATAATTTAGAAAAATACCGTGATATAGAATTTTGGTCATACCGCCCACCCCTAGGATGTAATCTACCTGTGTGCATCTTCCTCCACTCTTGTACGTAACCCTATGTTCCTCCCTCTTCTTAAAATACGTATTCACCACAGCCATGTCCATCCTTTTGGCAAAATCCACTATCCTCTGACCTTCTTCATTCCTCTCCTTGACACCATACCTACCCATCACCTCCTCATCTCCACTGTTCCCTTCACCAACATGACCATGGAAATCCGCTCCAATCACCACTTTCTGTCCCTTGGGTACACTGTTCATCACTTCATCCAACTCATTCCAAAAATCTTCTCTCACACCCAATGCACACCCAACTTGCAGTGCATATGCACTAACAACATTCATCATCACACCTCCAATTTCCAGCTTCATAATCATTACTCTGCCTGACACTCTTTTCACCTCCAAAACACTCTTGACATACTGTTCCTTCAGAATAACCCCTACCCCATTTCTCCTCCCATCTACTCCATGATAGAACAATTTGAATCCACCTCCGATCCACCTGGCCTTACTCCCCTTCCATTTAGTCTCTTGCACGCACAATATATCAACCTTCCTTCTCTCCATCATATCTGCTAACTCTCTCCCCTTACCAGCCATATTGCCAACATTCAAAGTTCCTACCCTCAGTTCCACTCTCTTTACTTTCCTCCTCTCCTCCTGCCTCTGGACACGTCTTAGCCCTCTTCTTTTCCGTCTTCTTCGGCCAACAGTAGCCCAATTTTCAAAAAAGACACCAATTAAATATATAAATATGTGTTGCATATGTGGAGGACACAATACACATGTTAAAAATTCAATAACCAGTTGCAATGAAAAACCATTTCTAAAACCAGATGATACTTAGGTATATGAAGATATCCTTGAGCTAGTGGCAAAAGTAAAGTAAACATTTACACCAGCTGCATATTTTCTCTGTCACTCTCTGTTTCAACAATACAATCGGAGTCAATGTGAGGCTGATAGAATTAGCAGCTGAGTTTGAGAAAACATGAATGACAAAAATGCATTCAAATTAAACAGTGTGCTATCACACCCAGTTAACAGGAGGTGAATAATAAAGAGCAGAAGAAGATGCAGAGTTTGGTTCTCAATAAACCTGAAACAGTAAATGTACCTAATGACACTGACACCTCTGCAGCAAAAACATGTACAGGGCTGAACAGCATACTGTACATAAAGACCACTGTACTTCTCTAAACACCATTTATTGCTGTTATACTATATGGTAATACAATGGTAATAATGACAGCAAGAAACTATAGAAGCCCGGAGACAAAAGCACTTTTAAAATGTGTGAGGACAAGCACCCGCAGTGTATCTGCAGAGAGACAGCACTTCTAGATGATACAGAGCCGTTAGATTAATAATGAACTCCCTTTTGTGGGAGCACTGTCCAGGGTCTTTACATCCAGCAGCATAGGCTATTTAAAAAAGACTGCCACAAAGGTCAAGAGTTCAGAGAGTTCCAGCAGCAGAAGGTGATGGCAAAGTAGAGTCTGCATGAGGGAGATCTCGGTGTTAATGACAGGAGCTGGGTTTAGTTGTCAAACTGCTGCATATCCTAGAATGAACTAGGAGGCAGGAGCACTTATGATTCATGTGCAGGAAAGGACATCACAAAGGGGTGGCCAAAGCCGGCAGGTCTGTTAATCATCGCAAGTGTGCATGTTGAAGGGATAACGTGAGGTAAGGAAAAATCTGTCCAGTTTTGAGCAGCATGTTTGTTATTAAGAGTGGTGCTCCCCGTAGCACCTAACAGCGGGAAAGTCTGCAGAGGCAAACTAGGGTTTTAGTAATCCTCCTGTTCTGTATTCTAATGTTAAACAATAAATACATCCGGCTGTCTGTGGGCTCAAACTTGTACGTCCTGCATGGTCTCTCTGTATGTAGATGTATGTACCTGTCTCTTCTGTGACCATGCCTTTTTAAGATATATTGGCTAACCATTAAGCTTCAGTTAACTTGTGTTTCTGAGCACTTGAATTGATAACAGCAATTTTAGCTTCTCTCTCTCAATGTCAGGTCTTTTGTTTAGTTTCTTCTTCCCTCTCTCTGTCATTCCATAGTAATTTTACCTATTTGTCTGATACGGGGTGAGCAATGTCGGTCCTAGAGAGCTGCAGTGGCTGCAGGTTTTTGTTCCAACCCAGTTTCTTAATGAGAAGTCAATTATTGCTGATGAATCACTTATTGCTTAAGTGACATTTTGATGCTTCATTTTAGTGGTCTCATTTGCTAAGGTTCCCCAACCTTAATTGCTTATTTCAATCTTAAATAGCTGCATTCACTGTTTTAATGGCTCCTTATTAGCAATAAATTGTAAATGACAAAGCTGTCGGCAGTTCACCATCTAGCTTGTTTTGATTTACATCTCTGAGTGTTCATCATGCACTGTTTGATTTATTAAAACACTTAATAGAAAAAGTGACATGCTTCAAATCATTTTGATGATATCGTTGGGAAGGAAAAAATCTACGAAATAAGAACCTTACATTGCAGACTAACAAGCCATAAAATTAAATAAAGTCTGAGATTGGAAAGGATTAGTTTATAATTAAGCAATTGGGTTGGAATGAAAACCTGTGGCCACTGCGGCTCTCCAGGACCAACATTGCTCACCCCTGGTCTAATACATAAGAAAAAACTGAACACTACAACAATGGCCTTTTTTTTTTTTTTTTAATTCAAGGAAATTATTCCGGTGGAATAATGGAAAAAAATTTTTTTTTAAGTAATTCATAATAAAAATGGCATACTGATTGTAAACTTGTAGGTCTTATTTATTTTATACACACACACACACACACGTATGCATACATTCCCCTCCAAAAGGTTTGGAACAGGAAGGTCAATAAATTTGTTTTTGCTGTGCACTGAAGACATTTGTGTGAAAAATAAAAAGATGAATATGAGATAGAGTTTCAGCTTTTATTCCATGGTATTTACAGCTAGATATGTTAAACAATGTAGAGCAAAAGCACATTATATATCAAACAACTTTCAAGATAGCAACACTTGGTCATATTGGAACATAACAAGCAACAGATGTTTCTCATAACCCAAGTGTGTCATATGAGATTGACTGCTTAATCATTAAGTAGCCCTGGATATCTACTCTCAGTTTAAGCTTTGGTTTTCACCTGAGAAGACTGTAGTTAAGCAGTCAGAGAGCTGTCTATGGGAGAAAAGCATGCAATTCAAAAGATGAGAAAAGGGGAAAAAAATCCATCAGAGGTATGTCAAAAACATTGGGCATAGCAAGTACAGTAATCCCTCGCTACTTCGCGGTTCATTTTTCGCGGATTCACGACTTTGCGGATTTTATATGTAAGTGTATCTAAATATATAATGCGGATTTTTCGCTGCTTCGCGGGTTTCTGCAGACAATGGGTCTTTTTACTTCTGGTATTTGCTTCCTCAGTTGGTTTGCCCAGTTGATTTCATACAAGAGATGCTATTGGCGGATGGCTGAGAAGCTACCCAATCAGAGCATGCAGTTAAGTTCCTGTGTGCTGCTGATTGGCTCAGCGACGGAGTGCTGCATTAACCAGGAAGTCTCATCTCACTCATTCAGCATTAACGTGCTCTTGCTACTACATTCAGGGGATTATCACCTTCATCGTCATCATTTTTACTGCGCAGCATATTCATCACCATCATCACGTCATATATAGCTACGTGTACTTCGCTATACAGTAAGTGTAAACTTATCTACCGATTTCATATTGCTTAGCAGTTGTCCCTGTTATTAATAGAGTAAAGGGTGGGTTGTAAACAATACAGGGAGGGTTTAAAAATGTCCAAATACACGTTAAATAATTAAATAAATATGGTGTCCCTACTTCGCGGAAATTCAGTTATCGCGGTCGGCCTTGGAACCTATCTCCCGTGATAAGTGAGGGATTACTGTACCACAATTTGGAATATCCAGAAAAAGAAGGAAAATACTGGTGTACTGAGCAACAGGCATCAAGCTGGTCATCTAAGCAAAACAACAACTGATGAGAGACAAATGGTGAAAGCAGTAAAGAAAACAGTCTGTAACATCATGAACAACCTCCAAAAGAACAGGGGTGGAAATATCACAGTTCACTGTTCGAAAGAGACTTGGAGAACAACAACATAGAGACCATACTGCAAGATGTAAACTACTCATCAGCAGCAAAAATTGAAAAGGCAGATTGTAATCTCTCTATTAAAAAAAAAAAATCCTGGGAGAGAATGACTAGGGAGACGAGACGTGATCTTCAGAAAAACAATAATCTAGGTGCAAATTCAGAAAATAAGGAAAGTAATAATCAATCCAGAACAAGTGGAATTGAAAAAAAGCACTTCTAATCAGGCTCAGAATTAAAACACAAAGTATAACTTCATAAAGTATTGTAGCGTCCCTTCCAGGTTGAAGCTTTTTTTTGGAGTGACTGTTAGGTTCGATTGAGAGAGGGCAGAGTACAGCACGGAAGACTAACAGCAGGGTATTGACTGATGTGGTAAGGGGTGGGGGTCCGTCCCGGGACAGGAGGAGGGGGTTGGAGAGGGTGCTAGAAGATTGTGTTTGGGATTACGAAGTCTGCGTTCTTTTTTTTTGATCGTTTAAGTGAAACTTTTGTGAGACTACTACGCCTGCCAGTTTTTTTTGTTTTTTTTTTTCTTCTCTTTTCAAGCCGGACGCAGAGGTCGCTACAGTATCAAAAAAAAAGATAGTAAAGATCGCATTAACACAAACAAAAGGAAATTATTACTCGAAAAAAGGGAAAATAATCATCACGGACCAGGTGTAATTGAAATAATAGCAGGACAAAGCAAGGTCAGAAATAGAAGACAAAGAGTAGAAAACAAAGTAAAACGTCATAAAGAGGTTAAAAACAAGGGGGCCAAACACATGCAGAGCAGGTTAGAGATAATGAAAACAGTGGAATTCAAAAGACAAAAAAAAAAAAACGTAGGCGCGAAACACATGCAGAGCAAGATACAGAATATCCATCCATCCATCCATTTTCCAACCCGCTGAATCCGAACACAGGGTCACAGGGGTCTGCTGGAGCCAATCCCAGCCAACACAGGGCACAAGGCAGGAAACAATCCTGGGCAGGGTGCCAACCCATCGCAGGACACACACAAACACACCCACACACCAAGCACACACTAGGGCCAATTTAGAATCGCCAATCGACCTAACCTGCATGTCTTTGGAATGTGGGAGAAAACCGGAGCGCCGATACAGAATATGAAAGCAGAAAAAACACAAAAGTGTCAAAACAAAGAAAGTAAATATCACATTAGCACAAACAAAGATACATTATTACTCGGTGTAATAACGAAAAGGCGAATAGAGATCGAATATATGGACATAGGTGATATGTCTGAAATATGTAAATATTATAAGTCTTTGAAGTTTAAGTCAGAGAATTTCAAAAATGGGGTTTAGGTTACTTTGCAAAAAAAAGTATTAACTGCTGATGATGTAGATCGTTTTGTCTGTTCTGAAATTCCAAACAGAGAAACCTATCCTGAATTATGGTACAAAGTCAATAAACACATGTCTCACGGACCTCATTTAAAAGATTCAGCATGTTGGGTCTCTAAAGATTCCAAATATTATTTTTAAAGAACTTCTAAAATAAAAGTGAAACTAATGAAATAGCAACAATTCAAAGAAAAAAAAAAAATCTTAAAAGTGTATATCTGGAAAACCAAACACGGGGGTTGGCGATTGAAGCCCCCTAGTTTGCAAAAAAAGTACAGAGATAAGCGACAACAGTTCTAGAACAAAGTTTTATGGGCTGATTAGACAAATATTAACCTCTACCAAAGTGATGGAAAGGCAAAAGTATGGAGAAAGAGGGGATCTGCTCATGATCCCAAATATATAAGCTCATCTGTGAAATATGGTAGAGGTTGTGTCATTGCTTGGGCTTACATGGCTGCTTCTGGACCAGGCTCAGTTATTTTTATTGATGATGTAACTCATGATTGTAGTAGCAGGATGAACTCAGAAGTCTACAGAAACATATCGTCATCCAAGTTACGGAGAAATGCATCCAACTTATTTGGAGAAACTTTATTATGCAGCAAGACAATGATCCAAAATGTACTGCCACATCAACAAAGCATTTCATCAGGGGGAATAAATGGAAGGTTTTGGACTGTCCAAGTCAATCACAAGATATTAACCCAATTCAACTTGCACTTCACCTCCTGAAAAAAAGACTGAAGGAAGAAACCCTGCAAAACAGACAACTAAAAATGTTGTGGTAAAAGCCTGGAAAGATAAAATACCATACAATAATATTCCTTTATTGCCATTGCATAACACATACTATGAGATGCCGGTACACTACCTGAAACAGAGCTATACTTTAAAAAAAAAAAAAAAACACATCTAATTGATGTAACTTTCTTATATATACTCACACAATTGTCAGTATATGCAAAAAAAGTTTTTTTAAATACTGCAGAAGATAAATAAATAATAACGATGAATATGATATTCCAAAATTATGTCTATAAATTGTGCGATTCCAGTACAGAATTTGGTGTAGTGATTGCTTTGGGTAGAAACTGTTCATCATTCTTGTGGTCCACACTCTAATGAATCTATATCTCTTCACTGGGGTTAGAAGTTCAAACAGGTCTTGTACTGGGTGATACAAGTCCTTTATGATGCTGGCCGTCTTCTGCAGACAATGAGAGGTATGCTGTAGATGTCTTCCAAAGTAGGCAAAGGTATGTTGCTAATTTTCTCTGCCATTTTTATGATTCTCTGCAGAGCCATTTTTCAGCTGCTGAGCTGTTGCAATACCACACAAGTATCCCATGAGTCAACAAGTATCCCATGAGTCACGACACTGTCAATGTAACAAAGACAGAAAGACACCAGAAGCTTTTGTGACAGATCAGCCTTCCTCCAAATTCTCAGGAAGTCACTGTTGTGCTTTTTTAACCAGTTAGTTTGTGTTTATTGTCCATGTGAGATCTTCTAAGATGTAGGTACCCAAGAACCTAAAAACAGAGACTCTCTCCACTCTGTCACTGTTTACATACAGTGGCCAATGGTCATCCTGCTTCTTCCTGAAATCAATGACCAGTTCTTTAGTTTTCTTGGTGTTAAGTATGAAGCTATTCTGAAGGCCGACTCTTCTCCATTAGTAATCAGCCGCACTATTGATGTATCGTAAGCAAATTTAATAACAGCACTGGTGTTATGGACTGGTATGCAATCACATGTATACAGAGAGTAAAGGAAAGGGCTCAACACACAGCCTTGCAATGCTCCTATGCTGAGTGACAAAGTGAGGGAGTGGTGGGGGCCTGTTGTGACTGACTGTGGCCGGTTTGTTAAAAGTGCCTGTATCCACAGGCGATGTTATGCTGGAGGCCTTGCTCGGACGTCTTGAAAAACAGTCTGCAGGATATGATGGTATTAAAAGCAGAACTGTAATCCATAAACAGCAGCCGTGCATATGTTCCTCGCTGTTCCAGGTGGACCCGTGTGGAGGACAGTGGAAACGGCATCGTCTATTGACCTAACAGACTTATAGGAGTATTGGTGAGAGTCTAGAGTGGGTGGGAGATGTACTTGAAGACCATGATTACTGCTGTTAATGCTACTGGCCTGTAATCATTGAGGCAAGTTACAGCAGTCTGCTTTGGAACTGGTACTGTGGTTGATGCCTTCAGGCAGGTTTGGACAGTGCACTGTGATAGAGACTGACTGAATATATTTGTAAATACCTCCATTAACTCTGCAGAACTGTCTCTGAGAACCTGTCCTGGGACACCACCTGGGCCAGCCGCTTTCTGTACAGTATATTGATATTCAGGAATTTGTGTATAACACCAGCAGACTGTATAATGAGTACCTAGCTGTTGGTATCTGGACCCGAAATGGTGCTCATGACAATGAAGAAACAAGAAATTTGTTGGGCGTCTATATATCACAGGCTTGATGCAGTTATTGCAAGCAAGGGATATGTACCTAAATATTAGGCCTCAAAGCCTTTAATTTAGCTGAAAACATTCTGTTCCAATACTTTTGCTCACTTAAAACACTGGGTGGTTTGATACAAAATGTGCTACATTCTATGTTGTTCAACATGTCTAGATGTAAATACCAGGGAATAACAGCTGAAACTCTGATGTCTCTTCTCATATTCATCTCATGATTTTCACACAAATGTCTTCAGTGCACAACAAAAACAAATTAAATAACCTTACTGTTCCAAAACTTTTGGAGGGGACTGTGTGCATAAAAGTGTGTGTGTGTGCGTGTGTGTATAAAATAAATAAGACCTACAAGTTTACAAGCAGTATGCCTGGTGTCTGGAACCCATGGTCACCTCCAAGTGGTGGGTTTCCACTTTCACTTTACTTTTTTTTTCTTTTTTTTTTTTTTTTTTTTTTACTTAGTAATGCCTAATCTTATTTTTATATTTTTCTTTTTCCTTTCTTCATCTTGTAACACACTTTGAGCTACATCATTTGTATGAAAACATGCTATATAAATAAATGTTGTTGTTGTTGTAGCAGTGATGCTTTGCCAGGCCTTTATTGTAGCTGTCTTCAGTTGCTGTTTGTTCGTTCATTTCTTCCATCAGTTTTGTCTTCGGTATGTGAAATGCATGTTCAACTGGACTGAGGTAGGTTGAATGACTTAGCCTTTCAAGAATATTAACTTTTTTGGCCTTGAAAAGCTCTTGGTTTGATGCCACAGTATGTTTTGACTCTTTGTCCATCTGTGCTGTTAAGTGTTGTCCTATCAGTTTTGCAGCATTTGGCTGAATCTGAGCAGATGGTATAGCCCTATACTCTTCAGAATTCATCCTGCTACTTCTGCCAACAGTCATATCATCAATAAACATTAATGACTGACTTCATCTGCAGCCATGCATGATCATGCCACAAAACAGCCTCCATGATGATGTGGTATTCACTGGATCATGAGCTGTTCCCTCTCTTCTGCATACTTTTCTCTTTCAAACATTCTTTTATGTATTAATCTTAGTTTCCTTTGTCCAAAGAAAATTATTCCAGAACTGGACAGACTTTAAAAAAATGCTTTCTAGCAAAGTCTAATCTGTCCTTCCCATGCTTCAGATTTACCAGTGGTTTGAAACCTTTGTCTATAATTTCATTAAGTCTTCTCTTGATTGTAGACTTTGGCAATGATAGGTCTACCTACCAGAGAGTGTCTCGATGCATGCTCAATAATCCAGGTAAGGAAATCCTAGAAATTTGATTCTGTTCATCTGGACAAAGTTTTTAAGTGGGAGAAATATTTCGAGACTTATCCAAGTCTCTTCCTCAGTCTCAATTGACTGCAGGTTTCCCCAACCTTATAAACAGTACCTTTGCTTAATCACAGAGACTAGCACCATTGACAAAGGGCCAGTTGATCAGTGATATGCAAATTGTCCACTGATTAGTAGACGTGTGAACCATTCATAGAGGGTTGAGGAATGGCTGCAATCACAGCATTGTAAGATGGCGACAGATGTACCCTTAGGCCCCCTCCTCTGTTCAGAGATGGTCGTTCCTTTTTCACGTAAATAGCCTCCTTGATTCCTCTCTCAAACCAGCGCTCCTTCCTGTCCAGGATGTGCACCTCTTCATCTTTAAAGGAGTGACCACTATCCTGTAGATGTAAATAGACTGCGGAGTCCTGGCCTGACGAGGAAGCTCTTCTGTGTTGTGACATGCGCTTAGCCAGTGGCTGCTTGGTTTCCCCGATGTACAATTCACTGCACTCCTCCTGGCACTTAACTGTGTAAACTATGTTACTCCGTTTGTGCCGTGGGACCCGATCCTTGGGATGGACCAATCTTTGGCGTAGCGTGTTTTGGGGTTTGAAAGCCACTGAGACCCGGTGTTTCGAGAAAATGCGCCTCAGCTGTTCCGATACTCCTGACACCTACGGGATCACTAAGGGTTTTCGCTTAGGCAGTGGATGTCCTTCCTCTCTCATGAATAGCTTGGAGCGTTCTTTAGGTGTCCTCCCTGCTTTGACAAAGGACCAGCTGTGATATCCACATTTACTCAGGGCCTTTTTAACGTGGTGTTCTTCTGCTTCCCTGGCCTCTGAGTCTGTGGGAATGGTGTTAGCTCTGTGTTGTAGAGTCCTAATGACACCTAGTTTGTGCTCTAGTGGATGGTGAGAGTCAAACCTTAGATACTGGTCCGTATGTGTGGGTTTACGGTACACATCCACTTTCAAATGTCCCCCGTTGACGATGGAAATTTCACAGTCTAAGAAGGCTAGCTTGTTATTTTCCATATCCTCTCTGGTGAACTTGATGTGTTTGTCCACCCCGTTGATGTGGTCTGTGAACTGTGGTACCTCCTGAGATCTGATTTTCACCCAGGTGTCATCCACATATCTGAACCAATGGCTCGGTGGTGTTCCAGGATAGGATGATAGAGCCCTCTTTTCCACTTCTTCCATATATAGATTGGCTACTATAGGTGAAACAGGGGAACCCATGGCACACCCGTGCTTCTGCCTGTAGTACTGGCTTTTGTATATGAAATATGTTGATTGAAGACACAGTTCCAAAAGCAGGCACACTTGGTCTGCATTGAGAGAGGTTCTTTTACTGAGAGTGGGGTCATTCTGTAATCTCTTACGTACTACCTCCACTGCTTCAGTCACTGGGACACAAGTGAATAGAGATGTAACATCAAATGAGACCAAGGTTTCTTCTGCCTCCATAATGACCTCTCTCACTTTCTCCACAAAATCCAATGTGTTCTGAATGTGGTGTTTTGAGCTGCCTACCACCGGGTTAAGAACAGCGGCCAGGAACTTGGAGATGTTATACGTGACTGAATTGATCATGCAAACAATGGGTCTTAAAGGAGCACCCTGTTTGTGTATTTTTGGTAAACCATACAGACTTGGTGTAGATTCCCCTGGGTATAATCTGTGGTATGTGGTCCGGTCAATAGCATTGTTCTGAACTAACTGCTTAAGACAATCTATCACCTTTTTCTTGTAACCACTACCTGGATCTCGCTTTAAGGGCTCATAAGTATTTTTGTCACTGAGCAGAGACAAAATTTTCTCATGGTAGTCTGTCTGGTTTAGCACAACTGTGCATCTCCCCTTGTCCGCTGGAAGGATGATGATGATGTTGTCCTTGCTGAGTGCCGTGAGGGCCTTCCTCTCCTCAATGCTGATATTGGATGCAGGGGGTTTTGCATTGCTGAGACATGCCGAAACTTTTATCCGCAGTTGTTAGTTGTTCTGCTTCCAAATCAGCAATGTTGTTGTTTCTGATAGCAGATTCTGTGGCTGTAATCAGTTCCACTAGCGGGATTTGGTTCGGTGTGACCGCAAAATTTAACCCTTTAGAAAGGATGTTTTTCTCTGCTTGGGTGAGTTGTTTGTCAGACAAGTTCTTCACCCATTTGTCCACATCTTTAGTTTCTGTCTGGCATCCTTCTCTCTGCTGGTTGTGGAGGACACTCCCCATAGTGTGCTGGTGTTTGTGGCGCACAGCAAGTAGATCAAACTTCCTTTTTTGCCTGGTTTTAGACTTTTCATGCTGTGCTAGACGAGCCTTCTCGGTGAACTCAAGCACCTGTTGAAGTGTTTTCTCATCTAGAAGTGAAGAAAGTCTTTGGTGGATCTGCTCCTCTTTGGATTTTAAAACATCAATAGTGAAGTTAGTTTGTCTCACCCGTTCATTTAGCAGCTGACTCTGTGCCTTCTGGAGGATTTTGTTAGCTTGCAGGCCTTTTACTGACGATTTCATCTGTAGACTTTTAGGAGTGATCCCGCTCTGGCTACATCTGAGGCTGAATCTCAGATGGTTCCTGTAGTCTGCCATCTTGCGTGCTGTTTGCTCATACTCACGTACAAGCTTTAGGCCGTCCTTGCCAAAGTGGCTCTCGATGTCTCGATGCATGCTCAATAATCCAGGTAAGGAAATCCTAGAAATCTGATTCTGTTCATCTGGACAAAGTTTTTAAGTGGGAGAAATATTTCGAGACTTATCCAAGTCTCTTCCTCAGTCTCAATTGACTGCAGGTTTCCCCAACCTTATAAACAGTACCTTTGCTTAATCACAGAGACTAGCACCATCTGGACAGGGAGGAGCGCTGGTTTGAGAGAGGAATCAAGGAGGCCATTTACGTGAAAAAGGAACGACCATCTCTGAACAGAGGAGGGGGCCTAAGGGTACATCTGTCACCATCTTACAATGCTGTGATTGCAGCCATTCCTCAACCCTCTATGAATTGTTCACACGTCTACTAATCAGTGGACAATTTGCATATCACTGATCAACTGGCCCTTTGTCAATGGTGCTAGTCTCTGTGATTAAGCAAAGGTACTGTTTATAAGGTTGGGGAAACCTGCAGTCAATTGAGACTGAGGAAGAGACTTGGATAAGTCTCGAAATATTTCTCCCACTTAAAAACTTTGTCCAGATGAACAGAATCAAATTTCTAGGACTACCAGAGAGTGTTCTTGGTTTGGCTAAATGTTGTGAAGTGGTTCTTCTTCAGCATGGACAGAATTCCAAAATCATCTAGAAGACATTCTGGTGTTGCAGAGATCACCCATGCGTGCCTTCTCTTTAAGAATATATCAGATGGTTGATTTGACCACTCCTGGAGTTTGCTATCTTTCTAAATGGTTTGTTTTGTTTTCTCAGCCTAATGATGGCCAATTTTTACTTGCATAGACAGCTCTTTGGACCTTATATTGATAGTTCACACTGACAGTTTCCAAGTGCAAATTCCACACTTGGAACCAATTCCAGACCTTTCACCTGCTTAAACAATTAATGAAATAATGAGAACTACTTGAACCTAGCTGTGGAATAGCTTGTAAGTCAAATGTCCTAATACTTTTGAACCCCTGGAAATGGGAGGGTGGGGGCTATGCAGAAAAATAGCTGTTATTCCTAAACAGCTCATATGATATTTTTGGCAAAACCCTTAAAGCCAAAAGTCTACACTTCAATCACATCAGTCTACTTAATTCCAAAACCATTATGGTGGCAAACAGAGATAAAATCATTAAAATTGTGTCACTGTCCAAATACTTATGAATCAAACTGTATGGATAATGTTCTCAGAAAACAAAAAAAAATCTAGAGTGTGATAACGATTTGGCTTGGAAAAATACAACCACTTACAAGCCATATAATTAAAAAACAAGTTTAATTATCTGCTAGGCCTGGCTTCCAATTAAAAAACTGCTTCACAAAACGTGCAGTATAAAGTAACATAGCCTAAAAATACACTTATAAGTGCTGTGGTCAAAAAATATAATAAGTATTACTTTCATTTTTACCTAATTTGTTATTTACTGTTACCTTTATCCTTTTTTTTATTCTTAGTAAAAACACTACTCATTTAAGGGTACCTTTATTCATTTATTCTGAATTTCAAGAAGATGTAATGTGAAAGAACTCTCAAAATGCTGCCTTTCACATTTTTTGTATGATTTTGCTTTTAAACATTTAATAAAATGAATCAGTTGATGTTAATAAAATACATTTTTTCTTGTTACTACTGGATTTCATATTAATCAACCTAAATAATGTAATTTTTATGAATATTCGGATAGAAATCTGCTGATTTTCACCAAAAAAAAAAAAAAAAAAAAAAAAAAAAAAAAAAACAGACTCAATCTGTGATCAGTAAAAAGACCGATCATAAAAAAATGATATTTTCAGCCCCTGCTTTTCTAAGCTTTATAGTAGTTTAGTTGCAGTGCTCCTTCACACAAAATAGTACGGTAGTTGAGCGGTAGTTTGGTTTTTTTTTTTTTTGCAGTAAATTTCCAGCAGTGTAAATAACAGTGAGTAGAAGCTTGTTTTATCAATGAACAAGAAGTGATTGGTATATTAGCCTTTATGTTAAAGAAAGTGGTGTAATAAACAGAAAAAAACAGTAACTGGAGAAGTCGCCTTGTGCAACTAGACAAACAGCAAGGAAAGCTACTTCAAAAGAATTCAGACATTTTTACTTCATCGTTTAAATTAAAATGAACACTGCTTGAGTTTGGACAGCAAAGTTGTTTAAAAGGCAACAGCTTACACATTTAATTGAAAAATGAAAATATAAAGACAAATTTGAAATTGCTGCTTAGTAAACTAGGACTTTTTTTCCCCCAAAGATTTGAACTGTGTTTATTATGTGTTACTGTGTGTCATATACCATACGTTTTGGTAAGAAACAAGTACTACATAATTAAAACGGTAATCCATTTTTTTATAATTACAACTCAAGAATTACAAATGTATAGCTGATATATTGAAAGAGAAAATAACCTCTATTAATATAGTAAATGTATATTTTAACAGCAAAAAGCTGCAGTGCAATTAATGATTTAAAATGATTAAAACCTGTAAGTGCAAGTATATTTGCATTTAAGCAGTTTAATTGCCAATATCAATTATACATAAATTTGTTTATTTTTTAATTTTATTTGTATATATTTATTTAAAAAATGTATTTTAAGGAAATTTTATTTATTTTAGTATTTTATGGTCACTGAACAATAAACCTACAGAATTTCATTTTGTTAATAAAAATGAACAGTTAACACCTGCGGTCTATAGTTTAATTATAAAAATAAACTTTAATATAGGACATAAGACTTCTGTTTGTCTGGTTCTGCAGGAGATTGGTGTAAAATGTTTTTAAAGGGATAAAGAAAAAAAAATTCTGAAATGTTATCAGAACTGGCCAATCAAGTAACAAGAAATTGGTGATAGGCATCAGCTTTAAAAACCTGATGGGAGCATCCCTAGTAATTTTACATACACTTTCTTCATAAGTACATCTGAACTACAAGTTCAAATTTCATTTAGAAAAATTTTCATTTACTTTATACATTTCAATTATACATTGTACAACTCAAAAAGTGAATTGAAATATGTTATATTACAGAAGCAAACTTCAAAAATATAGCATTTGAATGTATAACATTCTAAACTGACCTGAACATTTTTAAAGTTTCTAGTCAGCATTGTGTTACTTCTAACATAATTATACAGCCATTCTACTGAATTTTTCAATTCTTGCATTCGCACATCATGTCCAAGAACAGTCTGTTTATATTTTTAATTGAAAACATACTGTTGCCATCATATCCAATGAGAAAGAATACTTTTTGTCTTTTCAAATACAAAGCAGTCTTAAAAGCCTCCCATTTCCTTCATCTAGACTAGTGGTTCTTAACCTGAGGTCTGTGGACCCCTAGGGGGTCTATGAATGGGTTTCAGGGGGTCCATAAGGGTCAGATAAATATTAACATTTATATTCACTATGCAGTCCGGTACTGCTGATTAAAGAGTAGATGTAGTAGTTATAGCAGTAGTGGTAGTAAAGTTAGTAGAAAACATAGTAGTAGTAGATCTGTTTTAATTTGAACAAGAGGGTTGTATTTCATAATTATAATGAGTGGCCATTACTTTTTGCATAAAAAAAAGGAGTGTTTTTTAAGATTGCTTACTTTAAAGTTTAACAATAATTTATGTATGTCATATATGTATAAGATAAACAAATCTCGATAATAAAGTACAATATATTCATTGTATGCAAAGTTGTGTTTATTTGAATATTTCTGGGGAAGGGGGTCCCTAGCTTTCATCAGATTCTTAAAGAGGTCTGTGACTCAAAAAGGTTAAGAATCACTGGTCTAGACGGTCATGGTTCTCCCACAATCTGAACTTCTGCTGATGGGTGCATTTGAATGTTGATTTATACTTCAAGAGTACTCTAATTTTGGATTTTCAGTACGCACAAGGTGACATGATCAAAGAAATCAGAAAAATATATACTTTACAGTGTGCAACGTTCTACTTGCTATACACTATAATAATACTGCTCAGAAGGAAAAAGCTAAGAAATCACCCGAGATATGTCAAAACACTTTACAAATAGATAATACTCTCTTTACACTGCCAGAAACACTGAAACACTGCCAATGCCACTCCAGTAGAATAGTCTGTTCATTCATCTATAATCAAATTTGTTAATTCTCATAATGTCTTTGAGTTAAATTTGAACTGTTTTTATGTGTGAGGTGAGGCCCCTAGATTTCATCTGTTCAGGATGAAACATTATGACTTTTTCTGTTTCCCTAAATTAACAAAAAAGTAAAAAGGTAAACATCCCATAATTTTTAAAGAATTTAAAGAAAAAAATTTCAACCCACCATTGATGTTAATCAACGTTTTTACTGCATTTAGGGTAATTTGATTGTCCACTATCACTCAATACATCCTTAAAGGTATCTTTTCAGCACAGAAATGTAAAGGCTTTAGTACAGTGCCCTAACTTAACCAAATATTTTTGCCCAGCTGTTAGACATTTTGAACACCACCATGTCCTTTGGGTCAGTTTTGACATGCCATTGACTTTTGTGGATTTTCAGCTGCATTTTAAGTAAATTGTTTTTTCACAATGTAGTGTTGCGTGTTAGGGGTCCACGGCAGTACACAACTTTTTAAATAAAAACAGTACAGCTTAGGCTGCATGGGTGTGCATAAGCATTTGGCCCCAGAGTGACAACTCCATCTGAATGGACTATTAGTTCAGCCAGTTTCCTCATTGCCACTCTTTAAGATGTAATAAAGTCATCTGTGCCTAAAGAGTTTAAAGACTGAAAAGAAGAAAAACCAAGAACAAAAGGAACCATGGAAGTAGGATCAACAAGCTAGAGAGGAATCGGCTGAGAGCCAATGTGGTTCGAGGGTGGTGAAGTGATTGAGGAAGCCCTGTTGCGGAGCATGGTTAGAGACACTACTGGAGCGGAACTTGTTCAATTCTGCCAAACAGCAGAGAGCAGGAACTATTGGGGCACCCAAAGATCCCAAAGATGTCCATATAGGCGAAGGTTGCTTGTGCGTCACTGTCTCTGGATTCTTGCATCCAGTGATTAAACTTATAAAATGGGTGAGCAGAGCAAGAGGAGAGGGAGAGCAGCACTATGAAGGGCCATTTTAATAGACAAATTCTGGCTTGTTTTCACACTTGATTTTATGGGATTATTTATTTAATTTCTTGTGATTTTCCTCTCCTCACCAACACTTCTTTATTGTGGATTATTTATTTATTAATTTATTTAAAGAAGAGAAGCCCTGCATTTTAATATGGACACTGCTTAGTTAGAAATAAACTGAAACAATGCACTTTTAAACCATCCTTGATTTTTTGTGTCCCTCATTCGCCCTAGTCCATCTCAGTCTATGACCATCAATGCAACAGGTTCAAGGAGATAATGCCAGCAGCAAGCAATCCAAACATCACAAACAAACCATAAAAACAACCTAAATGTCACCCTTCAACTCAGAAATAAAAAGTCTCTCAACGTAGTGCCTTAACTTTACAGGAAACAAAACAGCTTTCATATATCAAATGTTTTTTTAACACTACCATGTCTTATACCAGCAAACTATTCAATCAAACAACCTGTAAGATACAACAGTTTATTTCAAAATCAATCCAAAGAAATTAAAATAAAAATACAAAAGGAAAAAAAAAATGTTTCAACCCCCACCTAAGGGAAAAAGAAAAGCACAAGCAGGGAAACCTTATCTAACGTTCTAAATATGATAGAACAATTAATAGCATAAGGGAGTTAATCACAGTATATAATTAAATTAAGGAATTCTTGCCATGTTTTAATAAAAAGTTTTCTAGATATCCTCTTAAACATAATTTGACCTTTTCTAAATTGATATAATACAGAAAATCACTAACCCACTGAGGTTAAGTAGATGAGCTGAGATTCTTGTCAGGCCTAGTGATACTGGAGATAGATGATACTCATTGCTAGCTGGATCTTGCCAGGGGTACAATTTAGACAATTTTAAATGAGCTATATGTGATCATTGAAAGATTTTGAGTTGAATTATGGAATGCATGGAGCATATAAAACTAGAGTGCATTCTACAGTATGTATGACCATGTTCCATACCTTTCTTAAATGCTAATTAAAAGATCCATCTCCAACCATTCCTTAGGATGGCAAAAGGGTAGATTCTTAGGAATATTTTTTATATATTATTGAAATCCTGTTTGAGTCTCATAAAGACTACAGGTGCTGGTCATAAAATTAGAATATCATGACAAAGTTGATTTATTTCAGTAATTCCATTCAAAAAGTGAAACTTGTATATTAGATTCATTCATTACACACAGACTGATGTATTTCAAATGTTTATTTCTTTTAATGTTGATGATTATAACTGACAACTAATGAAAGTCCCAAATTCAGTATCTCAGATAATTAGAATATCAATTAAGACCAATGCAAAAAAAGGATTTTTAGAAATGTTGGCCAACTGAAAGGTATGAACATGAAAAGTATGAGCATGTACAGCACTCAATATTTAGTTGGGGCTCCTTTGGCCTGGATTACTGCAGCAATGCGGCATGGCATGGAGTCGATCAGTCTGTGGCACTGCTCAGGTGTTATGAGAGCCCATGTTGCTCTGATAGTGGCCTTCAGCTCTTCTGAATTGTTGGGTTTGGCGTATTGCATCTTCCTCTTCACAATACCCCATAGATATTCTATGGGGTTAAGGTCAGGCGAGTTTGCTGGCCAATCAAGAACAGGGATACCATGGTCCTTAAACCAGGTACTGGTAGCTTTGGCACTGTGTGTAGGTGCCAGGTCCTGTTGGAAAATGAAATCTGCATCTCCATAAAGTTCATCAGCAGCAGGAAGCATGAAGTGCTCTAAAACTTCCTGGTAGACGGCTGCGTTGACCTTGGACCTCAGAAAACACAATGGACCAACACCAGCAGATGACATGGCACCCCAAACCATCACTGACTGTGGAAACTTTACACTGGACCTCACGCAACATGGATTCTGTGCCTCTCCTCTCTTCCTCCAGACTCTGGGACCTTGATTTCCAAAGGAAATGCAAAAGTTACTTTCATCAGAAAGCAGCAGTCCAGTCCTTTTTGTCTTTAGCCCAGGCGAGACACTTCTGACGCTGTCTCTTGTTCAAGAGTGGCTTGACACAAGGAATGCGACAGCTGAAACCCATGTCTTGCATACAGTACGTCTATGTGTGGTGGTTCTTGAAGCACTGACTCCAGCTGTAGTCCACTCTTTGTGAATCTCCCCCACATTTTTGAATGGGTTTTGTTTCACAATCCTCTCCAGGGTGCGATTATCCCTATTGCTTATACACTTTTTTCTACCACATCTTGTCCTTCCCTTCGCCTCTCTATTAATGTGCTTGGACACAGAGCTCTGTGAACAGCCAGCCTCTTTAGCAATGACCTTTTGTGTCTTGCCCTCCTTGTACAAGGTGTCAATGGTCGTCTTTTGGACAACTGTCAAGTCAGCAGTCTTCCCCATGATTGTGTAGCCTACAGAACTAGACTGAGACACCATTTAAAGGCTTTTGCAGGTGTTTTGAGTTAATTAGCTGATTAGAGTGTGGCACCAGGTGTCTTCAATATTGAACCTTTTCACAATATTCTAATTTTCCGAGATACTGAATTTGGGACTTTCATTAGTTGTCAGTTATAATCATCAACATTAAAAGAAATAAACATTTGAAATACATCAGTCTGTGTGTAATGAATGAATCTAATATACAAGTTTCACTTTTTGAATGGAATTACTGAAATAAATCAACTTTGTCATGATATTCTAATTTTATGACCAGCACCTGTAACTAGCACTGATACAGGGATGTGTGTAAGACTGGGTAGGATCCTTTCAAAAAAAAAATGTATAATTTGTACCTAAGTACATAAAAAAGTGTATAACTGTAAAATTAAATTTAGAGCATAATCTAATATATAAAGCTCAAAATCTGTGTGCATATATATTGAGCCTACATATCCAGTTTTGATCTTGGAGATACCTTTGGGTTTTTCTTCTTTGTACTACAGTTTTAATGACTATGCCACCGGATGGCTCAGAGCAAGTGAAACACTAGAATAGATTGAAACCAGACTAGCAGACAAATGGACCAGAGTTTATAATTACTCACCCGTGCAGCACTGTGTGCTGCTTCTAATTATTTATACAATGCAAATATATTGTCTATTTAAAGATCTAAGTGTCTTAATCACTTGCAGTTTCCACAGGATAAATGCTGAGTAGGTCAAAGAAGGTAGAAAAAGGTGATTTTCATGTATAGGAGCAAAAGATAAGAGCTTCTCTACCTTGAAATGTATCAAACATTGTTTCCATACTTTACATAAATAGCAGAAGACTAGAATCCTGGTAAACTGACAATATTTAGTACAAATCAGATTTTCCACTGTAAACCAGGCCAGTTAATATTCATGCATTTCTGCCCATTTTTAAGACTTTATTGTGCATATGTTTGCCTCCCAATAGTAAAAATGAAAGATAGTGCCATGCCACCCATGTGTTAACCATTTTCATTTATTTTTGTTTATACAATTTTTACAGCAAAGAAACACCTTAATATAAAGCATAAAATTTATGTTTTTTCTTATTTTGTTTTTGTGATAGCTTAAAATGGTAATATACATGCCATCTTATTTTTGTGCTTGGACAATTCAATAAAATTGCATTACTTATAATTTCTTATCCAACTTCAAACCTCTATCTACATTAAATTTGCTTTTTTATCGAGTCATACATTATTATAAAGCTAGACACCTCTATTATAAACTGGCACAGGTAAATTAAATTAACTGCAGTCCTTTGTAGCAGAATAGCAACCAAAAAATAATGATGGTGGCAGGAAATGCAGCATTAAAGCTAATTAAAAGCTGAGGATTCACTCAATAAAATGAGTGTCCATTCCATGCCAAAACCTTGATCAACAACTAAATTCTAATTTAAAAAAAGGTATTGCACTTAACACCTCTATATATCCTTATTATTTACAAATAAAAAATATCTGAACTAAGTAAATGAATACAGAAATTGCTAACAATTTATTGATACTGTTTTCAAGAAATGCTCATTTAGCTATGAAGCTTCTTCAGTGTGCGTTCCCTCTTCACAGTTTTGTGATGTTTGCTGTCAAATTCAAATCCAACTTAAGACTCACCTACCCCCTCTGCCTTTAAATTACTTTCCCTTCATATAAAATTTTCAACAGTGACAAGACTGTTAATGCCACTTTGCAGAAAACAATAACATGGAGCACATGCCATGAAAGCACACACCTATTTATGCAATGGTCTTCTTTTTTTCCCCCATGTGCTTTTTTGTGTTTTTTCAAATTCAACTGTCTGTGATTACAAGTTCTTTTAGTAATTGCTGTAAAAACACCTTAAATAAAAGTCTAAGCTATTTCAAGCATCTGTCAATGTTGCATTTTTTTCCTTTTATTAAGTAGTGAGAAACCAAGCAAAATGACACCTTTTATTGGCTTACTAAAAAGATTACAATATGCAAGCTTTCGAGGCAACTCAGGCCTCTTCTTCAGGCAAGATGTAATCAATGTAATGATCAATGTAATGTTCATCGATTACATCTTGCCTGAAGAAGGGGCCTGAGTTGTATCGAAAGCTTGCATATTGTAATCTTCTTAGTTAGCCAATAAAAGGTGTCATTTTGCTTGGTTTCTCACTACATTCATAACGGCTAACATGGTACAACACCCTAGTACTACCTTTTATTAAGTGGTAGTGTTGATTTTACTATGTTTCTCACTACATTCATAACGGCTAACATGGTACAACACCCTAGTACTACCTTTTATTAAGTGGTAGTGTTGATTTTACTATAGGGATCGACTTGTGTCTTTAATAAGGTACTGTGCTCTATAACCACTGGTAATGATGCATGCTATTAATAGCACTATTAAAAAATACATGCTAGCTGAATATAGTTTTGAATTCTTCTTAAGATAACACATAAAAAAGCAGTATGTGCTGCTGCCTCACAACACTATGACTTTGGGATCCAATCTCAGCTCAGTCACTTTGTACATGGAGTTTGCACATTCTCCTGTATGTGCTTTGGAAGTACTTTTTAATTCAAAGAGGATCAAGTTAGGTTAATAGTTGAATCTAAATCTGCCCAGGATAACTGCTATTGCCATGTTATTATTGGTTGCTGCCCCGAATATGTGAATTGATAAATTAATTGACCAAAACAATTATTAAAATTTTATAGCCTGTCTGATGGGTTAAGGAAGAGGATGAACAGATCATGTAATGCTCATTTTACCAGGGTACTTCGTAAATTTCATTTTAAACCAAGTTGTGCAAGTGATGTAAATGACGGCAACCTTACAAATCAAAACGAAAACATGTTTTCTTTTACATACCTTGTGGTATTGTAAAACCAGGTGGCAGTTGAATAGTAGTCTGCTGAGGAGGTCGTACAATCAACTGTGGCGTCACTATCCTTTGCGGAGCCGGTCCAGGTCGGACCTGCTGTGGCTGGGTAGGAGATACTCCAACTGTTGCAGGGGCGACAGATTTAACAACTCCTGCAGATGTTGCTGACGGGGGCGCCACAATGTTCACTGCAGGTTTCGTCATTGTGTTCAGTGGCGCCGGGCTTGCCGCTGCTGCTGGCACAGAGTTTGTCGAAGTTTGTGCCAGAGTTGTAGGAGTGCTGCTAACAGCTGTCGAGGTGGTAGTGCTGATCAGGTTATTCACCACACATGGCTGACTGGGCGCGACAATCTTGACCTGTGTAGGAGAGTCCGCTTTAGTGTTTGCACCGTCCGTGCTCTTGTGATTACCCAGCTGCGTGACGGGAGCAGAAGGGGTACCTGCCCTAGAACCCTGTTGTATATGCGCAGCAACAGGACTGCCATTCCCGTTCTGTGCAACATTCGTAATATGAACTGGAGGTCTCTGCAGAGCGATTGTAGGAGTCCCTGTCCCGTCCAGATGCAGTGCATGCTGTGATGGCGAGAAACTCGTAGGTGCGGCGCTGAAGGTGGTCGTGCAAACACCGGAGGCCACAGTCAAGTTGGAGTTGCCAGCACTTGACACAGATGTGCCGACACTGTTCAAGAGTGGTACGTTAGCAGCATTACCACTGGTGAAGTGAGTCCCAGCAGAAGCACTAGAGTTCACAACGACTCCACCACTGCCATTTAAACTCTGTATCGCGGCGGGAGCGCTCCTGGCAGCTGAAGCGGCATGATTTTTGAGCGGATCGACAGCCGTTGATGTGCCCAATACCGTACCTCTACTCCCAGGATTAATGCTTACCAGCGGAGGTGGCAAAGTTACTAGTCCAGAAGCAGTCAATGTTGTGCTGATGCTGGCTGATCCATGTGATTGTAAGCCGCTACTATTCGCATTTACTCCGCTCCCAGAAGTGATGGAAGATCCTTCAAAAGATGGAATGGAACTGAGAGAAGACGGTATCACAGTTTTCCCGGAGGTAAGTGTTTTCGAGCCGGACTCCTGGTTTAACCCAGCTTTATGTTGCCCTTGTTGTTGTTGTTGTTGTTGTTGCTGCTGCTGCTGCTGCTGCTCCTGTAGTATAGTGCCCACTTGGGCAGGCAGAATTCTTCCTAAGTGGTGATTGGCAGGGCTGGCGACTCCGCCGCCCCTCATTTCGGTATGTGGTGCTACCTGGTTGCTTTGGACGGCCAGTTGAGACTCCAAGGAACCCACGAGGTCACTCACTGCTTTTTCATCCACCTCGGAGAAGAGCATATCTTCCAGAGGGTCGGAGGTACCCGCCATCTTCACATAGATCACTGCCCAAATTTGCTGTAAACGATGCGCAGGCGCGCCGAGGAGCATTATGGTCTCTACTTGTGACGTCAGTAGTTCTTCCGGGACAGGAAACTGCTCGATACTGCTGGGAGAGAAAACAAGTGAGTAACGGCACAGTCTGTTAAAGAGGATACGACTTTCAACTCCTGTTAGTATGGCCGTTTGGTAAAATATAGAAACGGTATTCTTTAGTTGTTAGTGTGTTACTAATGGAAGATCACAACTTTACTGAAAAATATTTTTGTTTTAAACGAGTACTTAAGTAAACTATATATAAACTTTTCATATTATGTAATTCAGAAAATTATTGCACACATTAAGTTACCAGAGCAAAATATTTATTTTAAATTTTACTGTTTGTTAAGATAATCTTAGTTTCAGTTGCTTTAGTTAGTGCTGTATATTAGCATTGAACTTCTAGTTCAGAAAATTATTGCACACATCGAGTTACCAGGGCAAAATATTTTAAACGTTTATCGTTTATCTTATACGTTACACGTTATACGTTAATCTTAAAAGTTTGTTAAGATAGTCTTAGTTTCAGATGCTTTAGTACTGTACTGTACTGAATACTTCCAGGGATTTTATGTGAATCAATTATGCCCACGAGTTAAAATACTGCAGTGAAATTGGGGATCAACTAATTAGTACTGTGAAAGAAATATTCCTTTGCCAAGTCATTAGAATTAAATATATTAGTGTTTGCAGAAAACCACGGAAGCTTATTCCCATGCTATTATAACTCATATTAAATAGTAACAAAGATAAAAGTGATCCCCTTCCACTGCAGGAAGTTGAGAATTGACACAAGGACTGACGTTTTTCAGGTAGTACTGGATTTTAAATGCCCTGGGCAGGAAAAGGTGGGTTCAGGGGCAGAGCTTAAGTTGGAGGTGGACGTGACATGGCTGTTCTTGCCTTTGATCTTCTGTCCAGAGGATGTGAAAACAGAAGAACATGCAGATGACAGCACTACCCCCTGGTCCGAAGTGGTAATACTAGTGCTAATTGGGCACTGAAACTGTCCTCTAAGCACACTTGTGTGACAGGGCCACATCTCAGCCCAGACTTATCTGGTTGAGTAACTTGAAACAAGAGAGGGCATCAGTACTGGCACAAAGAAAATGTAACACTATTTAAATGTCTGAACGTCCGAAAATCATCTAGTGACATGAGGGTTCAACTCGTTGTGTGTGGTAATTCATTGTAACGGGTCATGATCCATCTTTAGAGTGAACTTACAGCCCAGAAGGTAGTAGAGTGTTGTACCGTGTTAGCCATAGATAGATACAGGAGAAAGTAGGGTGAAATGACACCTTTTATTGGCTAACTAAATAGATTACAAATGCAAGCTTTCGAGGCAGCTAAGGACCTTTCATCGGGCAATGTGTAATACCTTACCTTTAGAACTTGCCCACTTGATTACCAGAGCTTCCATTTTCATTGCCTGCTTCACATAGTGAAAGGAGAATGGCTGAATTGACCATGCATGTTCTTCCCACATCCTGGAACAGATGACCATGTCATCCATTTAGGCAGCACTACGGAAACGGTGGGGCCAAAGGACTTTATCCACAAGACAATAGAATGTGGCAGGAGTCCTGTGCTAACCAAATGGAAGGGCATGGTATTGCAAGTGTCCCCTGGGTCTGTTAAATTATGACTTTTACTTGGCAGATTTTGTTAAAAGGAATTTTCCAGTACCCTTTTGTCATATCTAGAGTGGTCAAGTAACAAGCCCCTCCGAGTCGCTCAAGGAGTTCATCCACTCACAGCATCAGATAGGCATCAAAACAGGACATTTGATTAAGCCACCAGAAGTCAATGCAAAAGTGCCAACTTCGTCTTGCTGTGGCACAAGTACAAGAAAGATAGATAAATAGATAGATACTTTAGTAATCCCAAGGGGAAATTCACATACTCCAGCAGCAGCATACTGATACAAAAAACAATATTAAATTAAAGAGTAATAAAAATGCAGGTAAAAACAAACAATAACTTTGAATAATGTTAATGTTTACCCCCCCGGGTGGAATTGAAGAGTCGCATAGTTTGAGGGAGGAACGATCTCCTCAGTCTGTCAGTGGAGCAGGACAGTGACAGCAGTCTGTCGCTGAAGCTGCTCCTCTGTCTGGAGATGATACTGTTTAATGGATGCAGTGGATTCTCCATAATTGATAGGAGCCTGCTGAGCGCCCGTCGCTCTGCCACAGATGTCAAACTGTCCAGCTCCATGCCTACAATAGAGCCTACCTTCCTCACCAGTTTTGTCCAGGTGTGAGGTGTCCTTCTTCTTAATGCTGCCTCCCCAGCACACCACCGCGTAGAAGAGGGCGCTCGCCACAACCGTCTGATAGAACATCTGCAGCATCTTATTGCAGATGTTGAAGGACGCCAGTCTTCTAAGGAAGTATAGTCCAGTCCAATTTATCATCCAGCTGCACTCTCAGGTATTTAGAGGTCTGCACCCTCTGCACACAGTCACCTCTGACAATCACGGGGTCCATGAGGGGTCTGGGCCTCCTAAAATCCACCACCAGCTCCTTGGTTTTGCTGTTGTTCAGGTGTAGGTGGTTTGAGTCGCATCATTTAACAAAGTCCTTAATGAGGTTCCTGTACTCCTCCTCCTGCCCACTCCTGATGCAACCCACAATAGCAGTGTCATCAGCGGACTTTTGCACGTGGCAGGACTCCGAGTTGTATTGGAAGTCCGATGTATATAGGCTGAACAGAACCGGAGAAAGTACAGTCCCCTGCGGCGCTCCTGTGTTGCTGACCACAATGTCAGACCTGCAGTTCCCGAGACGCACATACTGAGGTCTGTTTGTAAGATAGTCCACGATCCATGCCACTTGGTATGAATCTACGCCCATCTCTGTCAGCTTGTCCCTAAGGAGCAGAGGTTGGATGGTATTGAAGGCGCTAGAGAAGTCTAGAAACATAATTCTTACAGCACCACTGCCTCTGTCCAAGTGGGAGAGTGATCAGTGTAGCATATAGATGATGGCATCCTCCGCTCCCAACTTCTCCTGGTATGCGAACTGCAGAGGGTCGAGGGCGTGTTGGACCTGTGGCCTCAGGTGGTGAAGCAGCAGCCTCTTCATGGTCTTCATCACATGTGACGTCAGAGCGACAGGCCGGAAGTCGTTCAGCTCACTAGGATGTAATACCTTTGGGACTGGGGTGATGCAAGATGTTTTCCAAAGCCTCGGAACTCTCCCCTGTTCCAGGCTCAGGTTGAAGATGCGCTGTAGAGGAATCCCCAGCTCTGATGCACAGACCTTCAGCAGTCGTGGCGAAATTCCATCTGGACCCGCTGCTTTGCTGGCACGAAGTCTCTTCAGCTCTCTGCTCAACTGCACTGCTGTAATTGTGGGTGGGGATATCTCTCCTATGCTGGTATCAGCAGAAAGATGGGTGGAGGGTGCAGTACTCCAAGGTGAGAGTAGGTTAGGGTGGTCAAACCTGTTAAAGAAGTTGTTCATTTGGTTTGCTCTCTTCACATCTCTCTCGATGGTGGCACCCCGCTTCGAGCTGCAGCCAGTGATGATCTTCATCCCATTCCACACTTCCTTCATGCTGTTATTCTGCAACTTCTGCTCCAGCTTTCTCCTGTACTGCTCCTTCGCCGCCCTGAGCTGGACTCTTGAGTTTCTTCTGCACGTACTTGAGCAATACAATGGGACTAGACCAGGAATTAAAACATTCCTGTATAACACCAGGGTCTAGCATACGTTTCGTTATACGTTTCAAGCCCCATCTCTGCTTTTTTTTCCTCCAGGAGCCTGCATGGGTGTTCTCTGACAACTCTGGTTCATTAATAATGTCATGTGCAATCAGTGAGGTCCATCCTGGTCCTTCATGTACTACCTTTTGATAGTATAACTTCAGGCTCTTTTTGCTGTTTTTCAGTCAAATCACTACTAAAATGTAATTTCAAATTATTTTCAAAAAGTACCTTGATTGCCGAAGTTAGGCTCTGGGTCCCGGTCCATCCATTACTTTAATAGGTTACTATGGTATACACATTTGGCCGTTTGATGATTTGGTTGTTTCACCAAATAATCAACAATGCCTTTTCTTACCTTAATTTCATATGGCCCTTGCCAGTGAGTTAGTAATTTGTGATTTGGGGACCAAAACCATGATGTGATCTCCGGGACTGAACTTGCATAGGGTCACTGTATCATATAGACAGGACTGAGCTGCTTGCACATGCTCCATATGTTCTTTTAGGTGTGGCCTGAGCTTACCAAATCTATTACATAACTGGGCAATATACTGTGCTCTAATATATTAGTAGAAGGGAGTGCCTCATTTCCCAACCCAGTTTTACTACATTATATAAAAAAAAAATGGAGTTGTCTCATATACAGTAATTCAAAAGGCACCAAACCCTTACAGGCTTGAGGAACTTCCTCATTATGCAAAAAGGAAGAGTGGGAACAGCTGGTCCCAGTTTTTTCTTTCCCCAGTGACCATTTTCTGTAACATTTGCTTGAGATTACACTGCTCCATTAAGCCATCAGTTTGAGGACAATATAATTGGTTTTCAAATATGTCATTCTGAGTTATGTTGCAACACCCTTGAATGTATCCAAGGTAAAAGGTGTTCCCTAGTCCATAAGGACTTCTTTTGGGATGCCAGCTCATGCAAAGACCTCCACAAGGTCCCATGCAATATTTTGTGAATTGGCTTGTTGCAAGGAAATATCCATCCATCCATCCATTGTCTCCCGCTTATCCGAGCTCGGGTCGCGGGGGCAGCAGCTTGAGCAGAGATGCCCAGACTTCCCTCTCCCCGGCCACTTCTTCTAGCTCTTCCGGGAGAATCCCAAGGCGTTCCCAGGCCAGTCGAGAGACATAGTCCCTCCAACGTGTCCTGGGTCTTCCCCGGGGCCTCCTCCCGGTTAGACGTGCCCGGAACACCTCACCAGGGAGGCGTCCAGGAGGCATCCTGATCAGATGCCCAAGCCACCTCATCTGACTCCTCTCAATGCGGAGGAGCAGCGGCTCTACTCTGAGCCCCTCCCGGATGACTGAGCTTCTCACCCTATCTTTAAGGGAAAGCCCAGACACCCTGCGGAGGAAACTCATTTCAGCCGCTTGTATTCGCGATCTCGTTCTTTCGGTCATTACCCATAGCTCATGACCATAGGTGAGGGTAGGAACATAGATCGACTGGTAAATTGAGAGCTTCGCCTTGCGGCTCAGCTCCTTTTTCACCACGACAGACCGATGCAGCGCCCGCATTACTGCAGATGCCGCACCGATCCGCCTGTCGGTCTCACGCTCTATTCTTCCCTCACTCATGAACAAGACCCCGAGATACTTGAACTCCTCCACTTGGGGCAGGATCTCGCTACCAACCCTGAGATGGCACTCCACCCTTTTCCGGCTGAGGACCATGGTCTCGGATTTGGAGGTGCTGATTCTCATCCTAGCCGCTTCACACTAGGCTGCGAACCTATCCAGAGAGAGCTGAAGATCACGGCCTGATGAAGCAAACAGGACAACATCATCTGCAAAAAGCAGTGACCCAATCCTGAGCCCACCAAACCGGACCCCCTCAACACCCTGGCTGCGCCTAGAAATTCTGTCCATAAAAGTTATGAACAGAATCGGTGACAAAGGGCAGCCCTGGCGGAGTCCAACTCTCACTGGAAACGGGTTCGACTTACTGCCGGCAATGCGGACCAAGCTCTGGCACCAATCGTACAGGGAGCGAACAGCCCTTATCAGGGGGGCCGGTACCCCATACTCTCGGAGTACCCCCCATAGGATTCCCCGAGGGACACGGTCGAATGCCTTTTCCAAGTCCACAAAACACATGTAGACTGGTTGGGCAAACTCCCATGCACCCTCCAGGACCCTACTAAGGATATAGAGCTGGTCCACTGTTCCGCGACCAGGACGAAAACCACACTGTTCCTCCTGAATCCAAGGCTCGACTATTCAACGGACCCTCCTCTCCAGGACCCCTGAATAGACTTTTCCAGGGAGGCTGAGGAACGTGATCCCTCTGTAGTTGGAACACACCCTCCGATCCCCTTCCTTAAAGAGGGGGACTACCACCCCGGTCTGCCAATCCAGAGGCACTGTCCCTGATGTCCATGCGATGTTGCAGAGGCGTGTCAACCAAGACAGTCCTACAACATCCAGAGCCTTGAGGAACTCCGGGCGTATCTCATCTACCCCCGGGGCCCTGCCACCAAGGAGTTTTTTGACCACCTCGGTGACCTCAGTCCCAGAGATGGGGGAGCCCACCTCTGAGTCCCCAGGCTCTGCTTCCTCATTGGAAGGCATGTTAATGGGATTGAGGAGGTCTTCGAAGTACTCCCCCCACCGACCCACAACGTCCCGAGTCGAGGTCAGCAGCGTACCATCCCCACCATATACAGTGTTGACACTGCACTGCTTCCCCTTCCTGAGACACCAGATGGTGGACCAGAATCTCCTCGAAGCCGTCCAAAAGTCGTTCTCCATGGCCTCCCCAAACTCCTCCCATGCCCGAGTTTTTGCCTCAGCAACCACCAAAGCCGCATTCCGCTTGGCCTGCCGGTACCTATCAGCTGCCTCCAGGGTCCCACAGGACAAAAGGGTCCTGTAGGACTCCTTCTTCAGCTTGACGGCATCCTTCACCGCCGGTGTCCACCAACGGGTTCGGGGATTGCCGCCACGACAGGCACCGACCACCTTACGGCCACAGCTCGGGATGTGGTCGAAGTTCTGCCGGAGGTGGGAGTTGAAGCTACTTCTGACAGGGGGGCTCTGCCAGACGTTCCCAGCAGACCCTCACAACACGTTTGGGCCGGCATCCTCCCCCACCATCGAAGCCAACTCACCAGCAGGTGGTGATCAGTTGACAGCTCCGCCCCTCAGTAGCCTCTAGATATTGCGCTGTACAATTTATGAGGACCAGAATGTATTTATGTCTGCGACCTGAGGGTTCAAACTAACTGACTGCATCAAATCCATCCATCCATTTTCCAACCCGCTGAATCCGAACACAGGGTCACGGGGGTCTGCTGGAGCCAATCCCAGCCAACACAGGGCACAAGGCAGGAACCAATCCCGGGCAGGGTGCCAACCTACCGCAGGACACACACAAACACACCCACCCACACACCAAGCATACACTAGGGCCAATTTATAATTGCCAATCCACCTAACCGGCATGTCTTTGGACTGTGGGAGGAAACCGGAGCGCCCGGAAGAAACCCACGCAGACACGGGGAGAACATGCAAACTCCACGCAGGGAGGACCCGGGAAGCGAACCCAGGTCTCCAAACTGCGAGGCAGCAACGCTACCCGCTGTGCCACCGTGCTGCCCTGCATCAAATCCAATCCACTCAAACATATGTCAGTTAAAGGGAGTGGTACAAATTAAGTATGTTCCTTCCTAGGAGTCTGCCATTTTACTCTTTCTAGTGTTTTATCAGAGCCTAAATGGGCCCTTGAGAGGTGGGAGTGTGCTAGTTTGCACACCTGTCGCTGGCAGTCTTTTTGTACTGGCAGCAGTGTCCTGACCTCACCCTTACGTTCAGCTAAGCAGTTCAACAATTTTTACTTTAGACCAGTCACACGTTAGCATAAGTGGATGAGGTAGGCTGTGGACTACAGCCACTGTTAGGGCCAGGGACTAGACTGGTCTTACCTTCTTTCCACTGTCACCGTAGTATATACAGTGCATCCGGAAAGTATTCACAGCGCATCACTTTTTCCACATTTTGTTATGTTACAGCCTTATTCCAAAATGGATTAAATTCATTTTTTTCCTCAGAATTCTACACACAACACCCCATAATGACAACGTGAAAAAAGTTTATTTGAGATTTTTGCAAATTTATTAAAAATAAAAAAACTGAGAAATCACATGTACAGTACATAAGTATTCACAGCCTTTGTACCCTAATAAGCTTCCATATGACACTCAGACCGTGGGTGGGCTACGACTCGCCTTTTCACAGCAACTTTGATATCTGACCACTTCTTATTTATTTCTGATCTTGAACTTTTGAGTTTCTCTGTCACTCGATCAACTTGCTTTTGTTGATTATACTGTTTAAACCAACAAATAGTACTTTTACCCTTGCCTCTACCTGGTATTCGCAGAAATTCTTCTTTTCCCCCCGTGCTTTTGCCATTGTCTTTTCACAGAACGCAAAACATAAGGGGCTATTTATATTGATTTGCATATTCAAAGAGGCATGCACGAGCATTACATTTCACACTGACCGGGATTTATGTAGCAGAAGAACGTAGAATTTGGCATATGCACAGATTTATCCATTTGGATTTTTTTGTGCTTGTGCACATTTCTGCTTTTGTCCGTGCACCATGTTTTAGTGTGAATTCTATGCATGGCGTTATGCATGAGGCCCCTTGTCTGTAGAGGAAGGAAGAAAAGAGGTGGTAGCA
Organism: Erpetoichthys calabaricus; assembly: GCF_900747795.2. NCBI lineage: Eukaryota > Metazoa > Chordata > Cladistia > Polypteriformes > Polypteridae > Erpetoichthys > Erpetoichthys calabaricus. The sequence goes on from NC_041402.2 coordinate 117,860,690, forward strand.
TACACCACCACCTTGTGGATCAATGTTAAATTACCACAACCAGAGCCTTTAAGCTGTCCCCAAGATGCACTGGTTTGACAATAAATAATTGCCACATCTCACAAAGAGATGCATGGTGCCTCAGTGGTCAGTGCTGCTGCCTCCTAAATCCATTGTTGAAACTCATATGCTGTCATTGTCAAAATGGGGTTTCCACATTCTCCCCATATTTTTTGCTGTTCCTCTGGTGATTCTGAATGTGGTTCCAAGTGAGTATTGGATTCTTTTCTACCTTGAACCCTGTGTTCCTGGGATAGGCTCTGGAAATCTATGTACTTAACACAGTCAAAGCTAAATGCATATTTTACATTGATTTATGTGTTGAATCCATGCTGTTTGCTAAATCACATTTTGACCATCAGTAAGATCTAAAAGTATACATGTAATGTGTAATAAGTAAAGAAAACTCGTGACAACTTCACGAAGGTTTGGGGTGTAGCCCCATATAATGTCCAGCCCAATGATACAGTAATAATCATAGGATCAAAACAAAAAAACGGTTTGACAAAAAAACAGAGGTTGATACGGGGCTATTTATACAAAAGAAAATCAGGAAATCAAAATATGGGGACGGAAGTGACGTCATCAGCTTGTTGACAGAAGAGACGTCATCTTGTCGGCGCCAGAAGTGATGTCATCGAGTCGGGTCGGACTCGGGAAGCTGTGAGTCATTATTTTCCTTCATTGGTTCTGTTGGTAGAGAGAGAGATATGTTAGTGCCATGATTCACGCTTTCGTCCCTAGCAGTTTCACTCACCTTAGGGTTTATTGGCTGTCTCCTAAACACACGTGTGTGACAAATGTTACTGGCAGGAAGTAAGCAATGCTTCTATGAAATAAATCAAGGCAAGCATATTTGTAAAGCAAATCAATACATTTCTGAAATGTCCATTTCATTTTGTAAAATATTAATTTTTTTGAGTAACAGAAGTAAATTTGTTCTGTAGGAATCATGCATTTTAAGTAGTTCATATTGGGGTCAACATCACATTGAAACATCTCCTCAACCCTCTTACTAGTGTCTTTATTTTCTTGGACTTTTACCATCAACAGGATTTCGTTAATAAAAATCTGCTACAAACCAAACCATCCTAAATGAGATCAAACTCTGGAATATGTCTTTTCAATCTAATTTCCAAATTTCATTTAGAGTGGATTGCAAAAACACTATAACAGGTGGAGCCTCAGAACAGCACTTTCAGTATTTCTGCTGAATGGCACACTAAATTCTTTGTATTCTAACTCCAAGCTGTAACTTCAGTTAATCAGAAACTGAACCTGACTTAACAATGTTTCCTGGTTACTTAACAGGTAGTTACACTATATGGAAAGCAAGCCATTCCAAATCCAATGCCCATGAACCTGGACATTGCATAAAGAACTGGAATCCCACTAAAGCACAGCCACTGAAAGGCAGGGACCTTATATATTCCTTATTTATAGTTTACCTTAGATTTGAATTTGTTACTTTATGTATTCACACTTTTGTCCTCCTTGACTGATTAAATCTAGTTTTACTAGATTGTGGTTATTACTTGCTACTTTGGTTCTTTATTATATTGGTCTATTAAAACCTTCAACTACTGTTTAATTCATTTTACCATGCAGCTGGCCATGTGCAACATATGCAACATGACTCAGTCTGTTTCCGTTTTCAAGGCTCAGTGTCTACATAGTAGAAGCCAGCTTTAAAGTGTTGTGCAGAGCAGGCTCTTTTCCATAGCCCAAGCCCACTATACCAGTACAGTAATCCCTCTATCGCGGATTTTATATGTAAGCATATTTAAATATATATCGCAGATTTTTTGCTGGTTCGCGGATTTCTGCGGACAATGGGTCTTTTAATTTCTGGTACATACTTCCTCAGTTGGTTTGCCCAGTTGATTTCATACAAGGGACGCTATTGGCAGATGGCTGAGAAGCTACCCAACCAGAGCGCGTATTACGTATTAAATAAAACTCCTCAAATATATTGTAAGCACGGGGCTGTTCGCACCCCTAGAGAATATGGCCGCTCCTCAATAAACGCTGAAAAGATTACCTTCACATTGCTCTCTTTCTTGCTGGGCTTGCATATGGCTGATTTGTCAAGCGATATGCTTCCTGCACTGTGCTTCGCATACTTAAAAGATCAAACAGCACGTATTGATTTTTGATTGTTTGCTTTCTCGCTCTGACATTCTCTGAGGGGGTGTGACCAGGGGGGCTGTTCGCACACCTAGACGATACGGACGCTCGTCTAAAAATGCTTTCACGTTGCTCCCTTCTGTGCAGCTGCTTCGTGAAGCGACATGCTGCACGGTGTTTCGCATACTTAAAAGCTCGAAGGGCACGTATTGATTTTTGATTGTTTGTTTTTATCTCTCTCTCTTTCTCTGCTCCTGACGGAGGGGGTGTGAGCTGCTGCCTTCAACTGCTTTGTGCCGCGGTGCTTCGCATACTTAAAAGCCAAACAGCCCTATTGATTTTTGACTGTTCGCTTTGTTCTCTCTCTCTCTCTCTCTCTCTGACGCGCACTCCTTTGAAGAGGAAGATATGTTTGCATTCTTTTAATTGTGAGACGGAACTGTCATCTCTGTCTTGTCATGGAGCACAGTTTAAACTTTTGAAAAAGAGACAAATGTTTGTTTGCAGTGTTTGAATAAAGTTCCTGTCTCTCTACAACTTCCTGTGTTTCTGTGCAAATCTGTGACCCAAGCATGACAATATAAAAATAGCCATATAAACATATGGTTTCTACTTCGCGGATTTTCACCTTTCGCGGGGGGTTCTGGAACGCAACCCCCGCGATCGTGGAGGGATTACTGTATTTGATTTAATACGCAACAATATCTTCTGTTTGAAAACTTGTAAATACTGTATATTTGATATCCAGCACCAACAATATATATTAATGTTTACATGCTGTCACACAAGAGCATTAGAGGATCACTTTCCGGGCTCATCCAAAGTTCATAACATCACCTTGGGGCAAGAAAGGGTGTTATAACTAACATTGTCATCTTCTTCACACAGCAGAGTTGAGAAGAAATACACCCAGAGGGAAACTTACCACGCTTCTTCTTGTCAAAGCACCACAAAGCTCAACCGCAGGATTAGGAGATGTCACTTGGAGATCTGGGAGAACCGCAGGACGGAGCTCCAGCAATCTAATAGATTTTTCTAAAGAAAACCTTTGTGAGGAGCCAGTAGTGGCAATATCCTGATTGGAACCTTAATCCTTTGTTTTTTTTAGCCATCAAGCAACTTTTGTGTTATTATATTAAACGGGATAACTGGGTTGACTCCCCAACTTTTATTTTTTGTGCCTTTTCTGCTTGAAAGACCACATTGCATATTGTACTTTATAAGTAGAAACTTGTTTTAACGAATAATAAAGTAGTTTTCTGTGTTTTTTGGTCTAATTTAAGCAATAAGACATTTATGGCATTAATAATTAAAGTAGCAATTAACAGTTGTAAGAAGTGAGCCTGACATTGCTGAAGATATTTCATTTTCCTCATTCCATCCAGCATGCAAGATATTCATGGATTATGTGTGACACGTTTCAGGTATCGTGCATTCTACCCTATTTTCATGAAAATTTGTATTTATGTCAATCATCACCATTTATGATATTTAGAAAAAAGAAAGAAGGTTTAAATAGTCAATTTGTGTGGTAGAAGAAAGCCCTAAGGGGGATTAAGTAAAATCTAGGTTAAAATAACGATTTTCATATTGAAAAAGCTAAGAAGAACATACATAAAGCAAAAGGAAAAGACAGTATGGGGGTACAAGTAGGAGCAAAAATAACTTCCTAAATAAACAGCAAAGAACTCATCACAAAGTTGACATCAAGCAGTTCCACAGAAAGATCAGTAAAAAGCTTATGAAGAACCATTTAAAACAGAAACATTTCTTAACCATATATAAATTTAGAGAACTGAAAGTGGATGAGTCTAAGGTGTCTTGAATAATGAACTATCCATTGGGCAGGCTACAATTTGTCAGGATCAACGACTGTGTCTCTGATGTGGATATGAGCAACACTGGAGTACTACAAGAAAAGTCCTATCTCTAAAAATATCACCAGGTCATGTCATGCGCAGAAATTCTGTGATGATTCTGCACTAATAGAGTGTATTGCAAGGGGGATAAGACAGAGTACAGAAGTACTCTGGTATTACATTGTTTCTTGGTGAAACTGATGCCCATTACTAATAATGCTGCACATCCTTTCTCTGATACGCTAACATTAAGCTGTTTTTGCCAATTAATTATTCAGCATAAGTGTGTCAAGAAACGCTACTGGAGCTCCTTTATATGTACAGCAATATCGCTTTTTAATGTTTTTGTTTAATTAAGATCACTCTTTTTATCTTTAGCCAAGTCAGAATTTTTTTTAAGTAATTATGGTGTGTATTTGAAGGGGATGTTGTTATATGTTATAATATCTATGTATCTATCTGTCTATCTTTTTATTTATTTATTGAGTTTCTATATCAAATAAGATGATATCTATCTATCTATGTACAGTATCTATCCAAGACTATACTGAAAATCTGCTCTGATGAAACTTGCAGCATAGTAGACTCAAATCCATAGCCTCTTAAAATATTTCAGCTGTTATTCAATTGCCAGTACCTGGTAAATTAAGTTAATTTCAGCACATCAAAATTTTTCTACAGTTAATTTTGTAATGGTTCACACTAAATGTATGCAAATAGAGTACAGTATAAGAAAAATATGTACATACTGTGTATGCATTTTAATATGCAAAGTATGAGGCAAAATCTTAGTGTATATTATAAGCATTTTGTTATGTGGTATATCTGTATGTTTGTCAGTATACAGTATATTGTCTTTCACTATATACTGTATGTGTTTCATTTAACATAATAAATATTTTAGTATATCGTTGTGTATGCTGCGGTGGGTTGGCGCCCTGCCCGGGATTGGTTCCCTGCCTTGCGCCCTGTGTTGCCCCAGCAGTCCCCCGTGACCCTGTGTTCGGATTCAGCGGGTTGGAAAATGGATGGCTGGATGGATAGTTGTGTATGTGTTGCAGTATGGGCAGTATGTAATGTTAAGAAAGAATAAAGTCCTTAATGGTGCAGCATAAAAGCTGACTGCAATCCAACTGTTTTGTCTTGGTAGAGTAATATTTTATTCTACTTTCCCCTTTTGTATTATTAATGTGTAGCCTTTGTCAGAATCCCTCAAATCTCACAGACTTTCCACTGTTTATAAGGTATTATAGTATATAACATCTCCTCACCTTCCCTTCTACATTTATAACCTCAGCCAATTAGGTGTAGTAAATGACAAGCAGGAGTTAAGTTACAATTTAAACAATGTATTATTAATAATATTTATAAATAATAACAATATGCAAAGTACATTTGAATATTGGCAACTATACAACCTGATAAATGTTGATATGTAGTTTCAGGCGGCACACAGACTTGTTAAAATGTCTCTAGTTAAGGCATCATTTTATTGTCAGTTTTTTTCAGAACAGGCCGCATTGTGTGTCTCACTATGGCTGCCAAGCTGTGTTCTTCATTGTGTTATCTTTTTCAGTTCATGGTGTGAGATGGTCATTCATCAGTTTGGTAAGAGTGAGGGAGTGAGCAAATATATAGCTTTTCTGTCCAACCCCTAGAGCCAATAGGACGTCATGGTATAAGCCAGTTCCAAACAGCCATACTTCAGACCAATGGGGGGATAGAACATCTTCACAACTACCCCCCAAACCATATGTTAAGGTAAACTTTGGCAGTTAGGCAGCCTGGCTTTGTGTGAGGGTTGACAGAGAGACTTTCGCAGAGAAACACTTACCAAACTTGTTTGAGGCACTTCGCCCCCAACCCTGTCGTAAAATTCAAAGAGACCAATTCCTAAAAGGGGGGGTGGGGTAAACATGAATGCTTCTCACTAATGTAGCAATAATATTACATTGCTTTGCCTAAGTTTCAAATAAAGACATACAAAATATTTATCAAGTTGCAAAATTTCACATCACAACACCAACGTTTTCAAACCTCAAACATTATTCACAGAGCACACAGCAAGTGTCATGATCCCAAACCACTGCAGTGATGCAAATAACCAAAGAGAGCAATAGGCAAGTGCCTGTACAGTGCAATTATTAACAATAAATATATAAATTGCTCAGACAGAGTAAGTGAACATTTGGCTGACTGAACCAACAGTGCATCCTCATATTGTCAAGTGTGATGTTTGGTAGTTGCTGATTGTCAGGAAATACGAATTACACATTTTAGTGAAAAGGAAGATGAATTTATCACATTGTGAAAAAAGTGTACACTTTAAATGTCAAATAGTATTATATGTCATACTCTCAATTAAAGATATTTCCATACTAGTGTTTCTGAATATTAAAATATGTTGTTCCATCACATTTTCTGCTAAAACTATACTATGATCACTTCATCCTACTTTGTTTATCATCTCTATATTATGGATCCTGTCTCGACTAAAGTATAGAAAGGCTTTGTTTCTTATTAATGCTTTCTGAAATGAATCAGAATTTTTGACACAATTTATTTTCCTTTATTGGTGTAATTTTTTTACTTCCAAGTAAATGAAATTTGGTGAAGATGTTAAAATTTTGCTATCAAGTTAAGAATCTGATTCTTTTGTCTTCAGAACAGTGATGTCTGTATGTGAATCTATGGAAATATATGTTATCACAATAACTTCTGAAAAAACTGACCTACCTTTTTAAACAAGTTGCATCCTGTTTGTGTTGTTACAGGCTCCAGGCCTATTGATTTTGGTCCAGTTTGATTCCAGTACTTATCTCCATAATCTTCAAAAATGGTTTGACCTATGTCCAATGATAACTGCCATATAATTATTTAGTTTATCTGGGGTTTCTGCACTCTTGTCTCTGAGTCTGTTCAGCCATGGGAACTGTCCTACTGATTTGCAAAACCTTTTAGTTTTTGAGGTACAGAATATGTTTAAATATACATGTACACACACATAGTGGAACATGCAAGTGTGCATACAAGCTCTCTCACATACACACTGAGGAACACAAACACTCAAAGAGAGCTGACAGCTGGTTTGCTGGACCAGGGCACATGCTAAATGATGAAGAGAAGGAAATGAACATAAACATACACACACGCACTACAATAGATCTGTAAAGGTCAACATGCACAGAGCATTAAGCCATCCCATACCAATCTACCTGCCTGTGCAGTATGTTTAGTTCATTTGACCCAATGTGCTTAGTTTTAAATTGAATATTATGTAAGTTGCTCATTTGATTCAATTTACTGTTTATTTTACATTTAATTGTGTACATAATAAGTATTCTAAAAGTTAATGTGCTTAATTGTATATTTTTGTACAGTACAATTCATTGCATTATATTGTAAAATATTCCATTGAGTGATTTCCTGCAGAATCATTGAAGTGAAATTAACATCAAAGTACTGTATGGACCATGCAACACTTTTTTTTTAATGTACAATTTAAGTCTTAATCTTTTTAAAGAGTTTTTATTATTATTACTAATGGGATGGTAAAATATTGAAAATTTGTAGGAGTTTCTCTTTTTGCACATTGCAATTTTATAGCATGAATGTATGGGGTAAACGGTGTTGCCCATTTTCAATATCATCCTGATTATTACCATTAGTTTCTTAGTTGTGCAGTGTACAGTACAACCCCAATGCTATACGTCCATATAGTTTTCACTTATTTTCATTGAGGTTTCTAAAATGAATAGATCTTGACACCAAAAAAGGTTTTTGGGGCAGCCACCCGTATACTTGAATAAGGCTGCAAGAATTGACATTTGGCAACACAGAAGTGTACAGGTAGAGTCCAAAACAGAACTGAATACAAGTTGAGGTTGTCTTGCTTTTAAAGTAGGTCAGTGGACGTGACGTCATTGGGACCCAGAAGCTGAAGTGACATTCTTAGAACTGGAACCAGAAGTGACATCCTCGGGGCCAGAACCGGAATTTATGTCATTTGGCCTGAACCAGAAGTGACTTTGCCTGGTCTGCAGAGATAAAAAAGAAAGGTTTACTGCACCCTGCTATCCCCTGGCCTGGAGTGGAATTACCTTCTTTTGGTCCTTCTAGCTGCTTCCCATGTGCACATGTGTGACAGGTTCTTTGTTACTGTATATTTTCCTGCTGCTACAGGTAGGCATGACCTATCCAAAACATTCTACCCCAAGTCATAGCTGAAACAGCCTCCCAATATGATAAAATCTGCCTAGCCTAACCATTTTATGTACCATATTCATTGGAGGTGTTGCTATGGGGTTTTTCAGAATAATCTAGGTCTATTACTTCAGGTTGGGAAAGATTTATTTGGAACTAATTCAGAAGCTATATGTTATATATTATTTTTATTATAATTGGATTATTCTTTATTTAGCAGTTGCTTTTATGCTATGTGATGTAATAATATTTTTATGTTACTTCATGTAGTTTGTAATAGTGGCCAAGAAAAATTTTTATTCGCATGTTTTAACTGAGACAATACATTACAAAGATTTGGGTTGAATAGGACCCAATAATTACCATTGGTGGACAACAACAAACAATATGCAAACATCCATGGAAAAAAATATCACATAACTTATGTCACATATGTCAATTATCCATTTTTATCCTCAAAAAATGCTAAACATATTTTTTCCTAAAATATTACTAATACTTTTTCCTGGAAATATTAGAGTACAAGTTAAACAGGGAAGGAATTCCTATTCCCAATACTGGGCTTGTGAATTGACAGGATTTTTGACCAATGAATGATGGTGAGAGGCAGATATCAAACCATCACTTCTGATCTTTTTTTAAAACATCTGGCTTTTGTTTTTGAAGTGGAAGCTGGTGCCAGAAGCTGATAGCTGAAGCTGATATTGAAATAGGGGAAGTATTGTTGCAATGTTCTTCAGAAACACATGATTATATGTATGCACTTTCTTGCCTCTGTAAATTTGCCTGGTGTAAAAGATGTCAAACATGTTACCAAAATCAAATCCAAGAAGGAACAGCAATAGAATTAAAGACCAGAAAAAACTATAAATAATGATAAATCACATAATCTAAGATGAAGAGAGGTCCGTCATATTGGTATTTAAAGCGTCACATCAATGTTTGAAAAATTTTATAGAACTTCCTTTCTGGCTGTGTAGAACTGTACTGTGAGTTTTGAATTAATCAAAATTAAACAAAAAAAAATAGTACAATAAGGAAAACAACTCTAGTTATGACTTCACAAACAAAAAATGTCAGTTGACTTATATTTTCCTCTAAATGTGAGTTACTATATAACAATAATGATCTACTGACAGTTTATTATCATGTGTACTGTACATTTTACAATAAAATTCTTACTTGCATGCCTGTTGAGTACAGTGACAATAATACAATCCCAACGATATACACACACAAGAAAGTATACATATCATGTAACATCTGCTCTCTATATATATACTCTTTTCATGCAACACTTATTTTTCTTCAAAGCCATACATCTTATAGTATATATTTATATATCATTTTTTTTGTCTTCATTAGGAGAATACAACAATGAAACTCTTGTGTCAATACAACCAATTTAATGTGCATATGTCAAACAAAATACTTTATATACATCCTGTCTGCTAAGAACAGTAGTAGTTCAGTTGTTTGTTAGCAGTTGAAAAATAAAGCCTATGTAATGGCATATGCTTACAAATTGTAAAACTGCATAAACATTCAATTGATGGCAAAATCATGACTGGTGATCATGCAGGAGAAGTCATATTCCTTCTGCATAATAAGTTAGATACTGTATTGGTGATAAAGTAGATTACTGTCCATCTTGCATAGACAAAAATTTCCAATAGTTTTAGCATTTGCTTTAACTATAAATAAATCTCAGGGCCAGAGTTTTGAACGTGTTGGAATAGCGAGGGAGGGGAACTACATACAATATATGTCTGTAATACGGTTTGCATATTTATAGACAGAAATCACAAAGGGAGAAAATGAATCATGTATTTTAAAATAGTTTTTTATTCATGAACTTTCAACATCTACCAGGTATCATCATCAGGGGGAAATGATTAGATATAAAAGAATCAAGACAGTATATGCAAATGAAGAAGGAGGAGTAGATGGGAGTAAAGGGGTGGGGTTATTAAGGTTGCGTAACTCTTAAAGTCTTTTTATTATTTGGATGTTCTCCTTTTTAAACCTTTTCATATGCTGGACTCAAGTCCTGGTGTCTGTTAATGGCATTTTCATTTAATAGCCATGATTCAGCCAACTCTATGGCTACAAGATTCCAGACTGCAGACTCTGGCTTCAGACTCCAAGGTCAGACTGTTTCTAATGAGATTGCATGCAGTTTGTGTGAGGAACTTACAGACTTGGGTGTGACTTCTGATCCTAATGTGATGTAGGAGACCTTGCGGGACTGTGGCAACTACATGGGGATAACACTGCTCTCGGTGCTGGTTAAAGTCCTTGCTAGGGTCATCCTTAATAGGATCTGTGAACACTTGCTCACCTATCAGCAACTGGAGCAGTCTGGTTTTACGCCTAAGTCTACCATCGACCGTATCCTGGCACTGAGGGTTCTCATGGAGCGCAAACACGAATTCAGCCTTTGTCGATTATCATAAAGTGTTCCAGCCAATTGATCAAGCTGCCCTGTGGGACATCCTGAGACTTCGCTGGAACCCCCCCAAGTTTACTGGATGTCATGGCCAGCCTGTGCACTGGTGCTGTGTGGAGTGGAGGCAGAACCTCTGCGTATTTCCCAGTTGATTCTAGGGTTCGTCAGGGGTGTGTTCATGCTCCTGCTCTGTTCAATGCTTGCAATGACTGGATTTTGGGCAGGCTAATGGGGACCAGTGGCTGTGAGGCATCTGTTGGTTAAGAAATATTCACTGATTTTGACTTTGCCAACGATGCTGTGATCTTCGCTGAGTTAATGGAGGCTCTGATCAGGGCTCTTGAGAGGCTGAATGAGGAGTCTGAGTGTCCGGGCTTGTGAGTGTCCTGGATAAAAACCAAGATCCAGGCCTCCTGGAGATGGTACAGGCATTCTCGGATGACAGTCCCTGGCTTGGTGAAGATGTCCACCCAGGTTGTTTACTCACTACTTCCAGGAGTGACAAGATGGCTGCTTTGAGCTCTTGTCATTGTTTGGGCATCAAAACTGGGGGGATATTAAGGGTCTTTTTCTGGGCAAAGTAGGAACAAGGCTCTCTGCAGGAGGGATCAGAATCCCTGTCTTTCCATGGTTTCAGCAAATTCACATGGTAGACTCATCCCACTGGTTGATGATCCATTTGTTTCACCACATAATCAATCAGTCCTCTCCTTTCATTAATTTCATAAGGACCTTGCCAACATGCCAACAATTTGGAATCAGAAGTGGGAATAAAAACTATCACTCAATCTTTGGGACGGAACTCATAAAGTGTTGAGCTACAATCATAAAAGTGAGAGTGTGTTGTTTGCTCTTGCTCCATGTGTTCTTTTAAAATAGGTCTAATTTCTTCAAATCTAATGTGTAACTGTGTAATATATTATAGAATATTTGTGGGCAGGATTGCCTCTTCCTCCCATCCCTCTTTTAGAATATCCAGTAATCCCCAGGGTTGTTATGCATACAATAACTCAAATGGAGAGAAACTTGTGGAGGCTTGTGGGACCACCCGGTATGCAAACAACACGAGTGGGAGTAGCTATCCCAGTTCCTTTCATCCTCACTGAACGCCTTGTGTAACATCTGTTTGAGCATTTGATTGAACCACTCTACTAAACCATCAATGTGAGAATGATACTGAACTTTGTAAGTGCTTAATTCTGAGTAACTTGGCAACCTCCCTGAATGTCTCAGGGTGAAAGGTGTCCCTTGATCTGTTAGGACTTTTTTAAGGATGCTGACATGCGCAAAGACCCCTACCAGTTACCATGCAATGTTGGAATTGGCTAATCTCAGGGGGATAGCCTCTGGACATCATGTAGCATAATCAACCATCATGGTGGAGGGTTCAAGGGGTCCTACAATATCTACCCCTATGTGCTCACAGTCCTCCTGAGGAATCTACCTCAGTTGGAATTCTGGGCAGGAAGTGCAAAAGCAGCAGACCTCCTCATTGATCCTCAGCCAATAAAAATGAAGCTTAAAGCACTTTATGGTCTTCTCAGCTCACAAATGGATTCCTAAGAGATAGACATGTGCTAATTCGCAAAACAGCAATGACCTCACCTCACCCTCATGCTCAGAAACTCAATATTATAAATCATTGTTAAGCACAAAGTGTGGGCCTGGTGTTTGCTGAAATTGAAAATGTACTGTAAGTCAGAGAGGGGATCCAGAGTGATTTCAGTGTGTGGAGCAGCAGACAGTAATGACACAGCGCCATATCCATGGAGACATCCATGCCAGCCAGTGTTATGTCACCTACGTCATATTGGGTAGCCACGTGACCCCACTCATCAGCAAGCTGAAACATGGCATGGAGACAGCTTGAGACTGGTTCGTACCATCTATGAAAAGGCTCAGTGTTTCAGTTTGGGTGGTTCATGCTTCTCTGCATTTACTTTGCGTCTCACCTCAATATCAACCCTACTTAAAGCAGCCACCCTGATTTTCTAAGTTGCCCCTTGGTATATGATTATACATGAGACAGACCTGTACCACCAAGTTTCCCCATGGATGAAGGTTAGATCTGTTCAATCCGGGCTCCCATTGTCACAGTAGTATGTAACGGTGTGCAACAATGGAAGTATTGCTACTGGAATCAATGAGTGCTGTCACCTTATGATAATTTACAACCTCCACCAAAGAGCAAAGAAAGGACAGGGGATTGGCCGTGAAACAATACCTCTCATCTCTCCCCCAATTGCAGTTAATTAGCTTACCGAAGCTAGGACAAGTCATTGTGTTGTGGTTCATTTTCACAGACTTACAACAACTGGGAAAGGACATGCGCTCCTCCTTTGGTTTTGCCCACGAGGCTTAGGGAGATCGACACTTTCTGTCCAAGAAATTGTGGCAATCTACAGGCTGTTCCGAGCGTTCAACTTGTAAGACCACTCAGTACAAATCAAGAGCTGCAATGAGGTCATCAATGGATTCATATTGCAGCTCCCAGATTCATTGGGTGAGGTAATTGGTGAGGGTGTTTACTAGGAGGTTGCAGGTGACTATTTCAACCATACTTTTTTGGGCTATGGGTCTCTGGTCATAGCCAATGTCCAACTGTGCTCCAGAGTTCAAATACTTGGGAGCGGGTTGGCTGCTCTGGGCCTTTTCTCCACTCCCTCCAAGCCCTTGCCTGCTGTTTCTGACCAATGTTGTATCTCAGCAACACCTCAGCTTTTATTTGCTCTTTATCTGCAGTGGCCTGCTCGTCAAGTTCAGAATAAGCCCATTGAGCCGGTCCCTTCAAGAACAGCTCTGGTATGTGTGCCCATTCCACATGCCCCCGGCAATGATGGGTAGCTGTTTGCTCGAATATCAAAATACAGGTCTCGATATCATCATCAGTGTGTAATGGCAACAATATCTGGGAAGGATTCATCAGTCCTTCCTACTGGAGAGCAACTTTGTACTTCTGCCCCAGTAAGCTGAGTCCATTGTTCTCTCACCTGGACCTTAAGTGTCTGGGGTTCTGTTGCCATGGCAAACTCCATCATTCCAGCAACAAATCCTGCTGCCTGCACCACTGTGAAAGAAAGAGGGGACAATGATAAAACATTGCATGCCAGGACGGCCACCCCATATAACTGGATGCAGCGAAAGTAAAAAAAAAAACCATGAAATGTTTTGCAGATGCAAATTCAAAGAGAACTGCCAAAGACTGTGGAACTTCTGGCTTTCACTCCAGCTGTCCCCTATGCAAACAAGCGTTACTATACTGTATATATATTGTGATAAAATAATCACTCGCAAAAACTCAAAAAAGAGTTGGGGAATGACACCATATATTGTCTGATATGCTGTAAATGAAAATGCGGTAAAATGAATCAAAAATTGATCACAGAAGGCATCATACAGTTAGTTCAAGGCGTTTATATACAAAATGGAGGAAGGAAATGACAATGAGGAAATGACATGGTGGAACTGACGTCATCTGGAATGGCCGGAAGTGACGTCATTACGGCCGTGCCAGAAGTGATATCATTAGAGCTAGTCGGAAAGTGATGTCATTATGGTTGCGGCGGAAGTGATGTCATCAAAGATGGCCAGAAGTGATGTCACTATGCAGGAACCAGAAGTGATGTCACGGAAGTTGCGTGTGTTGTTGTTGCAGCCATTTTGTGGACTCAAAAGTAAGGTAAGTGCGTTCTTATTTTTCCTCTTTATTTCTGTCGGCAAAGAGAAAGAGACAGCACACATAACCAACCCTCTACCTCGTGAGGTACCACTCACCTTTGGACTTGATGGCTGCTTCCTAATCGCACGTGTGTGACATGACCACCACCTTCCTCAGCTCAGACCCATCAGGTCTGGCATGCTGAACTGAGAGGTCGTAGATGCAAGAGAGGGCATCAGCATTGGCTTGCAGGGAACCACAATGATAAATGACCTGGAATCTGTAAGGATGAAGGTCCAAAAACCACCTAGTGACACGAGGATTCGATTCTCAATGTATGGCCATCCATTGCAGTGCAGCATAGTCATTAATCAAGGTGAATTCTCTCCCCAAATGGTAGTAACGTAATTGAGTCACAGCCCATTTGATCGCCAAAGTTCCCGCTCCACCGCGCATACCTGGTCTCCCGATCTAACAGTTTTTGGCTGAGGTACATAACGGGATGTTCAGCATCATCGATGCATTGGCTTAATATGGCGCCCAGTCCTGTGTCCGATTCATCGGTGTGGTGAATAAAAGGAAAAGAAAAGTTTTCAATATAGTGTTTTCAATATAGGTGCAGACGTAAGGGCCATCTTTAAGTCATCAAATGCAGATTCAGTCTTATCCCAAACCACTTTTACAGGTGCCCATTTCTTTGTCGGGAGTAGTTTTGTTTATACTGCTGTTATTTTCAGACCAGTCTCGCCTCAATATCACTGGAAATGGAGGATCGGGCAATACTGTGACCAATAAGTTTTTCATATCAGTATCCACCGTTATGATACAAGAGGCGCTTGGGTAATAACGAGTTTCTCTGTGTATACACCTCAGACTGGTCTTTGTTTTTACATATTGTCATGGTAAAACATAGTGGCGAGCAACAATAGAAATGTTACTCCCGGAATCGAACATAGCGGTTACCTTATAACCATTTATAATCACTACTCCCGTATACGAGAGAGATAAAGGGTTAATCACAGCACAGTACCTCTCTCCCTTGCTGATCGAGCAGTCCATCGGTTCAGTGGTTGGACAAGCGGGGAATATATGTCCCACCCCTCCACACTTGAAACAGTGGGGGGAGGGTTGGACTGTTTATCTTTTTTCTGTGAATTGTCGGGTGGACCTCAGGAAAAGGTACAGAAATCTGTCGGCATTGATGTGAGGACCGTTCCAGTCCACTAGATTTACAGACCGCCCAATGACGTTTGACCATGTCGATTAGGTCGTCCATGGAGGTGTACTCCTGTATGCGGATCTGCTGGGCTATTGGTTCCGGGAGGGCGTTAACAAAAGTTTCACAGGCCAATATTTCAGCCATCTTTTGGGTGCTGTTAATATTTGGCAGTAGCCAGCGCCTGACTTTTCCCCAGACCTCAAAGGCCTGGGTTCGGATGGATCTGTCGGGGTTAAACTTCCACTCCCGCCATTCTCTTGCCTGCTGTGCCGTAGAGACGCCGTAGCGTTTGTGCACCTCCGTTTTTAGGGTGTCATAATCAGCAGCCTGCTCCTCCGACAGATCGTAATAAGCCCCCTGCGCTACTCCCTTCAGATAGGGTGACAGCAAGTAGGCCCACTCAGACCTCGGGCATGTGTTCCGCTTAGCGGAAAAAATCTAAAAAACAGGTCTCAATATCATCCTTCTCAGTTAAGTAGGTCAACTGGGTGGGTAGTGACCGAGCGTTCTCCGTCCTAACAGCTGCCACTGCCCGGGCTTCTGACTTGGCCAGTTGGATCCTGGTTTCTCCCACCTGTATCTTGAGGGATTGTAGCTCTCTCATAATAATAATAATAATAATAATAATACATTTTATTTGTATAGCGCCTTTCCCATGCTCAAGGCGCTTCACAAAGTCTTAGAAAAAACAGCAGGGTATATGTAACATTGAATACAAATGTTTTCCTGAAAAGAACAATGTAACAGATACAGTAACAAAGCATTAAATAGAATAAAAAACAATAAACCAGAGTAAAATAGTAAATTCAATACTAAAAGAAAAACCTAACAAATAACCTAATTTGTGATATAACAGACACACAAATTATCCTGAGCACCTGGACAGAGAGGTAAACTGAAAGAAATGGCAGAATGTTAAGTTAAGTTAAAAGACTTTCTAAACAGATGAGTTTTAAGTTGTTTTTTAAAAGAATGAATGGAGTCAGCTGATCAAACTAATTTCGCAATGTCATTCCAAAGTCTGGGTGCTATGGAGCTGAAGGCCTGGTCACCCATAGAGTGCAGGTTAGTGTGAGGCACAACAATGTAATGGCCAACCCCTTACCCAGCCGGCAGCTACACTACCAAGACCTATGGCCTGGATGAATTAATGAGGCGAACCTACATACAGTATACCAAGCCGTACCTCTAGCAAATAATATTTTCCCCTCAATCGACGGTTAAACACAAGCACACAAAAGCAGATATGTAAAATAGGTGTAAAAATATATTAAATGAAGCACAATAACAAAAACAATGATGCAAACTCCCCATGTAGAAAATATATATATACAGTATATGTTGTCACGCACACGCGCATAGGGAGCCGTGTAAAGACCCAATGAGCAGCGTAATATATCGCGCCAGGAGACAAACGTGGGGTACTAACCTCTCTTTCTTTTGTTTTCACAGAAACACAGAAACAACACCACCATAGTCTACACGGAATTCCCTAACCACGCGCCACCACTTCCGCATTCCGCCACTTCTCCTGGTCCACCTTTGATGACATCATGGCCTCCATACAACACCTCGGTTCCTTCCCAGCATACCATCCATCAGTTTCCGGTCCCACCCCATAAATAGTCCCCTCATCATATGCACGCTGTCTGTTGTAATGCTTTATGGTGTCTCACTGACCTTGAAATCAAATTTATTGCAAGCTGTACAGTATACAGGCCCGGAAAACCCCAAACCTTTATGCTTTTGTTGTCTGTTTATTACAGTGTATATCCCTTCACCAAAGCAGCAACGTAAAAACACCATATATACAATAACAAACCCTCCCTTGCCCTTGTAACGTATAAGAAACACAAAACACAAATAACAATAACGAATGAATACTGAAATGACAATGAACGTGAACTTGAGTCCGGGTATATTACTGTCCTGAATACAGATGACTGATCAAGAAAAAATGGATGCATTTGAATCTCCTGAATAAATGGAACAATCTCACCATGTTTCCTCGGCGTATGGTGGATAATGAAGTCCAACCCCAGGGTTTCTGGCGATGATTGAGCAGTTGTGAATCCAGCAGAATGAGAAACAAACAGGGTACAAGGTGCGATGTGAAAAATAGCAGGAAATGATGGTCTGTTGTCGTTAAATGAAATCTCCGTCTTTCTCTTTCTTCTTGTCTTCTACTCTTTCCCTCCTGATCGTTTAAATAGTAATGAACCGGGTGTAACTGAATGTGAACAGGCACTTTCCGTCCTGGGGCTGCAGTCTCTCTCCCTCATCCGTCCCCTCTGCACTTACAGGGACAGCATTCACTGACGTACACATAACAAACTATAAACGGGACGATGGAAACAACACGCACTCGGGACGATGGAAACAACACGCACTCAGCACATACACTGAATACACTATTACTATGTAGCCCCGCTACAACAAGATTACCAGAATCAGATGACCTTAGTAGGCGGACAGGAGCATAGTGATTTAGAAGGTCACTGATGTAGTCCAGTGCAAGGCCATTTAAAGCTTTGTAGGTTATTAATAGAATTTTATATTCAATCCTGTAAGACACAGGGAACCAATGAAGGCGAAGCAGGATGGATGTGATGTGCTCACTGTTGCTGGTTCGAGTAAGGACTCTTGCAGCAGAGTTCTGAATCAACTGGAGATGTGAAAGAAGATTAGAAGGGACATCTGCCAGCAGTGAGTTACAATAATTGATGCGGGATGTGATAAAAGCATGGACAAGTTTTTCAGCATTAGAAAAGGATAGGAAGGAGCAAACACGGGATATGTTACGGAGGTGAAAGTAAGAAAGTTTCTTAATGTGGTTTATGTGGGTGGAATAAGAAAGGGAGGAATCAAAAATGACATCAAGATTCCTTGCATCAGAAGAAGGTCTGATGAGATCACCATCAAGATTGACTGGGAAGGAGCTCATTTTCTTAAGTAGTGCTTTAGTGCCAATTTGCAGGAGTTCAGCTTTGTTGTAATTTTATTTTAAAGAGTTCTGCTCCATCCAGGGTTTAATTTCACTGAGGCAAGTTGTGAGCTGAGAAAACTCTGATGAAGTTTCACTTTTGACATTGAAATAGAGTTGAGTGTCATCTGCATAAAAATGATAACCCAGTCCATAGCTATGAATAATATGACCAAGAGGAAGCATACAAATACAGAAGAGAAGAGGGCCAAGGACAGAGCCCTGAGGAACTCCTTGTGTGACTGGCACTGTGCTGGATCTGCTGTTGCCAAGACTAACAAACTCTTGCCTATCAGTCAGATAGGACTTGAACCACTGGAGGGCTGCGCCAGAGATACCCAGCATGTTCTCCATTCTGGACAGTAGAATGTCATGCCTGACAGTGTCAAATGCTGCACTGAGGTCTAACAGAATTAATATGCTGGTTTGTCCAGAGTCTGCTGCCATAAGCAAATCATTGGTTACTCGAAGCAGGGCAGTTTCACAGCTGTGCTGAGCTCTGAAACCAGACTAAAAGGGTTCCATCAAATTATTAGAAGTTAAGTAATTGATGAGCTGGGTGTCTACAACACGCTCAAGAACTTTTGACAGAAAAGGTAAATGGGAAATAGGCCGAAAATTGTTAAGATTGCCACCATAAAGACCAGACTTTTTTAACATGGGGGTTACATAAGCGATTTTAAAAGTGGCTGGCACAAACCCAGTGTTGAGGGATGTATTGATTATTGTTGTAACAGCCGGGATTATGGCATGAAGGCAGGATTTAAGAAGTGTGGTGGGGATGGCGTCCAGTACACAAGTAGTTGGCCTCATCTTACAAAGCAGGTCATTAACAAATGCCGATGTGACTGGTGAAAATTTAGAAAAGGAGCTGGATGGAGTGGGAAGACAGGGAAGGATATAAATGGATGATGAATTTATGTTAGTTGAATTATTTTGATCTTTAATTTTAATGTGGAAAAAGTGGAGGAATTTTTCACAGACTTCAGTAGAGGAGGTAATTGGGCCAGATGCAGGTTGAAGTAATTTATTAACTACAGAGAACAAAACCCGAGGGTTTTTTTTCTATTATTTTGCCATAATGTGTGTTCTTGGCTGCAGTTAGTGCATCCCTCACAGCCCTTTGATGGTCAGAGAAAGCCTGGATGTGAACAGTGAGGCCAGTCTTACGTGACATTCTCTCAAGGCGTCGGCCAATTGCTTTAACAGATCGTAGCTCTGAATTATAGCATGGAGCTGAACGCTTAAAGGAAACCTCCTTATGTTTTAAAGGAGCTGTTTTATCGAGTGCTGAATGAAGGGCTGAGTTATAGTGGTCAACAAGAATCTAGTGTTGATGGAATAGGTGAAGACAGAAAAAGATCAGAAATGGATCCAGCAAGAACAGAGGGACAGATATTTTTAAGGTTTCGGAAAGAAATTTGACGTTTACAGGTAAGAGGAGGGAGAGGTAATGAGTCAGTGAAAAGCACTGTTTTATGGTCAGAGAGTCCCAAATCACTGCTATAAGTGTTGCCGACAGATAATCCAGATGTGCAGATCATGTCCAGTATATGACCACCAGAGTGGGTGGGAAAATCAACATGCTGCACCAAGTCAAAACAGTCCAGTAAGGATAGGAATTAATTTCTCAGTTTACATGTAGTAATGTCAATATGGATGTTGAAATTGCCAAGAAGAATGACTCTCTGGGAAAGTGAACTTAAGTGGGTTAACAATTCGTCAGATCAGATAAAAAAGACACATTGTAGACAAAAATAAGTGAGACAGGACCAGATTTTGCTATTAGCTTAAGAGCCACACACTCGAAAGACAATGGACCGTCAATGGGGATTATTTTGATGTTTAAGTTTGATTTAGCAATTACTGCGACTCCTCCACCTTGTCTTGAGCTGCGAGGCTCCGTGAAGTGAATGTATCCGGGTGGGGTCACCTCCGTGACAGATGTAAAATCATTTGGTTTTTGCCAAGTTTCTGCTAAGCATAGCAAGTCAAGGTTTGAGTCTGTAATGATTTCTGATAGCAACAGTGCTTTGCCATTCAGAGATCTTGAGTTAAACAGAGCAATATTAGCAGATGTGGGTTCATTGTGTGCAGATCCATGACCAGAGTTTATTTTAACATATTGCAGATTTGGCACACTGACGTTCCTATTTCCAAATCCGTGAGTAGGACGGCATATTCCTGAGCAAATGCTGCCGGTGAACTTTTCATTCGCAGCCCGGCTGTGGCGGTGACCTGACCCGCAATGTAAATATTTTGGGCGCCGCAAAATACCATTGTCTTTTAGGACATTCCAGTCTGACCATTTGCTCTGGACAAGCTGTTTAATATGAAGGAGTTTGTCATGAGAGTATTTACCATAGTAGAGAGCTATACTTATCTGATAGTAGCAGAGAAGCAGCACAGCATAGCGGAGAAGGTGAGACGGGAGGCGCAGATGAGCGGCAAGCAGCAAAAAAAGCGTAGTAAGAGATATTACAAAATGCACATGAAGATACCAAAATTTGGAGGCTCCAACATAAAGCCACATACTTGCAAAAACTCATAAAAGAGTTGGGAATGACCCCGTATATTGTCCGATGTTAAATCAAAAATCAATTACAGAAGACATCGTACAGTTAGTTCAAGGCGTTTATATACAAAATGGAGGAAGGAAATGACATAGCGGAACTGATGTCATCTGGAATGGCCAGAAGTGACGTCATTATGGGTGCGCCGGAAGTGATGTCATCAGAGCCACACATTAGTGGATGTTGAAGTGACTCCCCATTCACTATGAAAAGTGCTATAAATGTCTAAAGAATTATTATTTTTATTATTATGTGTAGCGTATATATTATATACTGTATATCCTATATAATGGATATACTGTATATACAATGATATAATATATATGCAATATATATTTGTTAGTATGTGTTTATATATAATATTTGTTATAACAATTGACTGTTCAGTAACCTAACTACCTATAGAGAGAAAATGTCCCTGAATCTACTGGTGTAAATGGTAATGGATCCATACCATTTGCCACAAGGAAGGAGTATGAACTGTTTAGGATAGCTGAAGTCTTTAATAATCCTGTTTGCCTTTCTAAAGCAGCAAGTGCTGTATGTGTTCTGAACAAAAGGCAGCTGCACTGATTCCCAGTATATGCCCTCATAATGTTACAGAGGCAGGAGATTTAAAATGCATATTAAACCCTGCTTAAGCTAAGTCAGTGACAACTAGAGCTAAAATGTCTTCAGAATTTGACATTTTATTAAAAACTAGCAAAATACCCGCGCTTCGCAGCGGAGAAGTAGTGTGTTAAAGAGGTTATGAAAAAAAAAAGGAAACATTTTAAAAATAACGTAACATGATTGTCAATGTAATTGTGTTGTCATCGTTATGAGTGTTGCTGTCTTTTATATATATAATATACACACACACACACACACATAAACATATATATACATATACATATATATACATATCTACATATACACATATCTACATATATATATACATATACACATCCACATATATATACATATACATAAACACACACATATACATACACACACACATATATATATATATATATATATACACATATATATATATATATATATATATATATATATATATATATATATATATATATATATATATATATATATATATATATATATATATACATATATATATATACACACACAGACATATATATACATAAATATTTACATATCTACATATATACACATCTACATATATATACACAGATAGATAGATAGATAGATAGATAGATAGATAGATAGATAGATAGATAGATAGATAGATAGATAGATAGATAGATAGATAGATAGATAGATAGATAGATACTTTATTAATCCCAATGGGAAATTCACATTCTTCAGCAGCAGCATACTGATACAATAAATAATATTAAATTAAAGAATGATAACAATGCAGGTGAAAAACAGACAATAACTATGTATAATGTTGAATATTAACGTTTACCCCTCCGGGTGGAATTAAAGAGTCGCATAGTTTGGGGGAGAAACAATCTCCTCAATCTGTCAGTGGAGCAGGACAGTGACAGCAGTCTGTCGCTGAAGCTGCTCTTCTGTCTGGAGATGATACTATTAAGTGGATGCAGTGGATTCTCCATAATTGATAGGAGCCTGCTGAGCGCCCTTCGCTCTGCCACAGATGTTAAACTGTCTAGCTCCATGCCAACAATAGAGCTTGCCTTCCTCACCAGTTTGTCCAGACGTGAGGCGTCTTTCCTCTTAATGCTGCCTCCCCAGCACATCACTGCGTAGAAGAGGGCGCTCGCCACAACAGTCTGATAGAACATCTGCAGCATCTTATTGCAGATGTTGAAGGACGCCAGCCTTCTAAGGTAGTATAACCGGCTCTGTCCTTTCTTGCACAGCGCATCAGTATTGGCAGTCCAGTCTAATTTATCATCCAGCTGCACTCCCAGATATTTATAGGTCTGCACCATCTGCACACAGTCACCTTTGATGATCACTGGGTCTATGAGGGGTCTGGGCCTCCTAAAATCCAGCACCAGCTCTTTGGTTTTGCTGGTGTTCAGGTGTAGATGGTTTGAGTCGCACCATTTAACAAAGTCATTGATTAGGTCCCTATACTCCTCCTCCAGCCCATTCCTGATGCAGCCCACGATAGCAGTGTCATCAGCGAACTTTTGCACATGGCAGGACTCCGAGTTGTATTGGAAGTCCGATGTATATAGGCTGAACAGGACCGGAGAAAGTACAGTCCCCTGTGGCGCTCCTGTGTTGCTGACCACAATGTCAGACGTGCAGTTCCCAAGACGCACATACTGAGGTCTGTCTTTAAGATAGTCCACGATATATATATATATATATATATATATATATAGAGATATATATATATCTAGACATACATACATAGATAGATTGACACATATATATATATACATATCTACATATATATATATATGTAATTGTGTTATTGTTATTAGTGTTGCTGTCATATATATATATATATATATATATATATATATATATATAGCAAAATACAGCGGAGAAGTAGTGTGTTAAAGAGGTTATGTAACTATATATATACATAAACATATATACATATATATACATATCTACATATACACATATCTACATATACATATATATACATATACACATCCACATATACATATATATATATACATATACAAATTTACATATCTACATATATATATATAGATATAAATATAGACATACATATATACATACATACATTCACATATAAATATATATATATATACTGTATATATACATATCTACTTATTGGCTCCTGTATTTAGGATATAGCGGGTTGGATAATGGATGGATGGACATCTGTATGCATAGCCCTATTTGCCCGTTTTCATTTTTTTTCTTTCTTCAGTAATATTTCAGTAAACCCGGAGCTTGTCAGTTCAAATCGTGGTACTGACACCACTGTGTGACCCTGAGGAAGTCACTTCACCTGCCTGTGCTACAAAAAACAAAAGTAATGTAACAAATTGTACCTCAGATGTTGCAAGTTGCTGGAATAAAGGCATAAGTAAAATAGATAAATATGTATTATACACATAGGAACTATTCATTTACTTTCAGTTAAGTGATCTGCAGCAAACTTTTATAAATGAGTGTTTCTCATTTTTAGATAGTGCAAACTGTTTCTTCTTCATTGACGTTTTCTCTTGGAGAGCTTTTTTCATTTCATTGAAAATTAAAGCAGCAGCTGCCAAAATATGTAGCTTTCTTATTAATTTTTAAACATTGTGTAAAATAAATTTATAAAGTAGCATAAAAGGTTTAAATACTGGTTATCCTTTTACACTAAAATATTACTAAAGAGATACAAAAAAGTAAAATGGATATGTTCTTTTTCTTTAAGGAGATTAAATATTACTGAAGAAAGAAAAAAAAAAATTAAACAGCCAAATGGGGCTATGCATATGAACTTAAAAGGTTTAAATAAAACAGAAATATATATTTTATTTTTACTTGCTTAACTTGTGGAGGGTGTATCCTGTAGCAAAGCCCTAACTTTTTTCGTGAAAGGCCATTTCAGTCAATCAGTCTTAAAAAAAGGTGTAAAGATATTGACAATAAGCTAAGCAAACCCAGGAAGACATGGAATCGTTTAAATCAAGTATCATTACATTTTCCTTTCTTAAAGAGAAGTAAGGCAGTACTTATAAGCTTACATATTTATATATAGACATACATACATATATATATATATATATATATATATATATATATATATATATATCTATATCCGAAGCTGTGCAAGCACACTCTTGAGAATGCAATGTATAGTTGTACAGAAGAAAAGCAATCTTGCCTCAAATGAATGGCAACCTTTTGTAGGTCTATGAACTTAATTTAAACTTTAGGTTTACACAGTGCTTTCTTTCCAAAGTACCTGCACTCATGAATATGTCTGTATGTGTCAGTCGGTCAAATCCACGCGCTTCGCACCGGCGAAGTACCGCTTTTAAATTTTTATTAAGAAGAAAACAAAACCTTTTTAAATTGAGGGAAAATATACTAATAACAGTTTGTTAAGGATCTGTTTTTTTGTGAAGCTGCCTTCACTCGAGTGATCACTTCGACCTGACTTGGTGGCCAACTATAAGAGTTACCTGGTAGGTAACCACCCATACAATCAGATTGTGAATCAGACTACGAATGCCGTGAATGTAATTACCCCGATCTACATGTTGTCAAATAAACGAACCACACGCCGTGGCGCGGAATGTAATTACCCCGATCTACATGTTGTCAAATAAACGAACCACACGCCGTGGCGCAATTTTAGGGGCTTTGCCTGTAGCGCTGACGTCCGAGGTTCGATTCCCATAAGGGAGTGAAGTGAGTGGCTGGTTACCTACCAGGTAACGCTTATTGTTGGCCAGCAAGTGAGGTAACATCAGCCACGGTGCCTTCAGTTGTGAGAAGCAGATCATAGAATGGTTGAAAATAGTTTACTGTCAAATAATGCAAAGAGTACGCAACACGTCTTTCCCCCTTATTCTTGGCTCAACAGGCGTACACACTCACTGCACTTGCTTACGGTAATCGAACCTCGGACGTCAGCGCTAGAGGGGCTTAGCAGCGTTGAAGTATTGCTTTTAAATTTTAATTAAGAACAAAAGAAAACCTCAGAGGTTCGATTCCCGTAAGGGAGTGAAGTGAGTGGCTGGTTACCTACCAGGTAACGCTTATGGTTGGCCAGCAAGTGACGTAACATCAGCCACGGTGCCTTCAGTTGTGAGAAGCAGATCATAGAATGATTGAAAATAGTTTTGCATTTACCTTTTTAGTAAAAGGCGAGCTTTTAAGCCTGAGAAATCACCCCGTAAATGCACACGTTTAATTGCACATGTGTTAATATGTATGCTTACACAGTATTAAAAGACACTCAAAAATTAACGTCATTTACCTTCGTTCCCGCGTTTGACTCGTGCTGCAAATCTCTTCCTTGTTTTTAGTTCACGTGATTACGTAGGAGGCGTGATGACGCGATACGTGACTCCGCCTCCTCCATTAGAGTATATGGACAAAAAACATGTTCCAGTAATGACCATTACGCGTAGAATTTCGAAATGAAACCTGCCTAACTTTTGTAAGTAAGTTGTAAGGAATGAGCCTGCCAAATTTCAGCCTTCCACCTACACGGGAAGTTCGAGAATTAGTGATGAGTCAGTCAGTCAGTCAGTCAGTCAGTCAGTCAGTCAATCAGTCAGTGAGTCAGTGAGGGCTTTGCCTTTTATTAATATGTATAGATCACAACCTGTTGGACTCATGGAGGTTTCTTCACACATACTCAGTAAATATTTCGTTTTTTGTCAGTTATTCAGAAATTGACTACTTTTCATTTATGATAAGTTACTGGCCTCTCTCAAATCTTGCAACTTTGATAGCATTATCTATACATATTAATAAAAGGCAAAGCCCTCACTGACTCACTGACTGATTGACTGACTGACTGACTGACTGACTGACTGACTGACTGACTGACTGACTCATCACTAATTCTCGAACTTCCCGTGTAGGTGGAAGGCTGAAATTTGGCAGGCTCATTCCTTACAGCTTACTTACAAAAGTTAGGCAGGTTTCATTTCGAAATTCTACGCGTAATGGTCATTACTGGAACATGTTTTTTGTCCATATACTCTAATGGAGGAGGCGGAGTCACGTATCGCATCATCACGCCTCCTACGTAATCACGTGAACTAAAAACAAGGAAGAGATTTGCAGCACGAGTCAAACGCGGGAACGAAGGTAAATGACGTTAATTTTTGAGTGTCTTTTAATACTGTGTAAGCATACATATTAACACATGTGCAATTAAACGTGTGCATTTACGGGGTGATTTCTCAGGCTTAAAAGCTCGCCTTTTATCAAACGCGGGAACAAAGGTAAATGACGTTGTTCACTGTCTTTTAATACTGTGTAAGCATACATATTAACACATGTGCAATTAAACGTGTGCATTTACGGGGTGATTTCTCAGGCTTAAAAGCTCGCCTTTTACTAAAAAGGTAAATGCAAAACTATTTTCAATCATTCTATGATCTGCTTCTCACAACTGAAGGCACCGTGGCTGATGTTACGTCACTTGCTGGCCAACCATAAGCGTTACCTGGTAGGTAACCAGCCACTCACTTCACTCCCTTACGGGAATCGAACCTCTGAGGTTTTCTTTTGTTCTTAATTAACATTTAAAAGCAATACTTCAACGCTGCTAAGCCCCTCTAGCGCTGACATCCGAGGTTCGATTACCGTAAGCAAGTGCAGTGAGTGTGTATGCCTGATGAGCCAAGAATAAGGGGGAAAGACTTGTCGCGTACTCTTTGCATTATTTGACAGTAAACTATTTTCAACCATTCTATGATCTGCTTCTCACAACTGAAGGCACCGTGGCTGATGTTACCTCACTTGCTGGCCAACAATAAGCGTTACCTGGTAGGTAACCAGCCACTCACTTCACTCCCTTACGGGAATCGAACCTCGGACGTCAGCGCTACAGGCAAAGCCCCTAAAATTGCGCCACGGCGTGTGGTTCGTTTATTTGACAACATGTAGATCGGGGTAATTACATTCCGCGCCACGGCATGTGGTTCGTTTATTTGACAACATGTAGATCGGGGTAATTACATTCACGGCATTCGTAGTCTGATTCACAATCTGATTGTATGGGTGGTTACCTACCAGGTAACGCTTATAGTTGGCCACCAAGTCAGGTCGAAGTGATCACTCGAGTGAAGGCAGCTTCACAAAAAAACAGATCCTTAACAAACTGTTATTAGTATATTTTCCCTCAATTTAAAAAGGTTTTGTTTTCTTCTTAATAAAAATTTAAAAGCGGTACTTCGCCGGTGCGAAGCGCGTGGATTTGACTGACTGACACATACAGACATATTCATGAGTGCAGGTACTTCGGAAAGAAAGCACTGTGTAAACCTAAAGTTTAAATTAAGTTCATAGACCTACAAAAGGTTGCCATTCATTTGAGGCAAGATTGCTTTTCTTCTGTACAACTATACGTTGCATTCTCAAGAGTGTGCTTGCACGGCTTCGGATATAGATATATATATATATATATATATATATATATATGTATGTATGTCTATATATAAATATGTAAGCTTATAAGTACTGCCTTACTTCTCTTTAAGAAAGGAAAATGTAATGATACTTGATTTAAACGATTCCATGTCTTCCTGGGTTTGCTTAGCTTATTGTCAATATCTTTACACCTTTTTTTAAGACTGATTGACTGAAACGGCCTTTCACGAAAAAAGTTAGGGCTTTGCTACAGGATACACCCTCCACAAGTTAAGCAAGTAAAAATAAAATATATATTTCTGTTTTATTTAAACCTTTTAAGTTCGTATGCATAGCCCCATTTGGCTGTTTAATTTTTTTTTTTCTTTCTTCAGTAATATTTAATCTCCTTAAAGAAAAAGAACATATCCATTTTACTTTTTTGTATCTCTTTAGTAATATTTTAGTGTAAAAGGATAACCAGTATTTAAACCTTTTATGTTACTTTATAAATTTATTTTACACAATGTTTAAAAATTAATAAGAAAGCTACATATTTTGGCAGCTGCTGCTTTCATTTTCAATGAAATGAAAAAAGCTCTCCAAGAGAAAACGTCAATGAAGAAGAAACAGTTTGCACTATCTAAAAATGAGAAACCCTCATTTATAAAAGTTTGCTGCAGATCACTTAACTGAAAGTAAATGAATAGTTCCTATGTGTATAATACATATTTATCTATTTTACTTATGCCTTTATTCCAGCAACTTGCAACATCTGAGGTACAATTTGTTACATTACTTTTGTTTTTTGCAGCACAGGCAGGTGAAGTGACTTCCTCAGGGTCACACAGTGGTGTCAGTACCAGGATTTGAACTGACAAGCTCCGGGTTTACTGAAATATTACTGAAGAAAGAAAAAAAATGAAAACGGGCAAATAGGGCTTTGTATACAGATGTCCATCCATCCATTATCCAACCCGCTATATCCTAAATACAGGAGCCAATAAGTAGATATGTATATATACAGTATATATATATATATATATATATGTGAATGTATGTATGTATATATGTATGTCTATATTTATATCTATATATATATATATGTAGATATGTAAATTTGTATATGTATATATATATATATATATATATATGTATATGTGGATGTGTATATGTATATATATGTATATGTAGATATGTGTATATGTAGATATGTATATATATGTATATATGTTTATGTATATATATAGTTACATAACCTCTTTAACACACTACTTCTCCGCTGCGAAACGTGGGTATTTTGATATATATATATATATATATATATATATATATATATATATATATATATATATATATATATATATATATATATATATACACATATGACAGCAACACTCATAACAATAACACAATTACATATATATATATGTAGATATGTATATATATATATGTGTCAATCTATCTATGTATGTATATCTAGATATATATATATATATATATATATATATATATATGTAGATATGTATATATATGTGTATATATATGTAGATGTGTATGTATGTAAATATGTAAATATTTATGTATATATATGTGTCTGTGTGTGTATATATATATATATATATATATATATGTATATATATATATATATATATATATATATATATGTATATATATATATACAGTGGTGTGAAAAACTATTTGCCCCCTTCCTGATTTCTTATTCTTTTGCATGTTTGTCACACAAAATGTTTCTGATCATCAAACACATTTAACCATTAGTCAAATATAACACAAGTAAACACAAAATGCAGTTTGTAAATGGTGGTTTTTATTATTTAGGGAGAAAAAAAAATCCAAACCTACATGGCCCTGTGTGAAAAAGTAATTGCCCCCTGAACCTAATAACTGGTTGGGCCACCCTTAGCAGCAATAACTGCAATCAAGCGTTTGCGATAACTTGCAATGAGTCTGTTACAGCGCTCTGGAGGAATTTTGGCCCACTCATCTTTGCAAAATTGTTGTAATTCAGCTTTATTTGAGGGTTTTCTAGCATGAACCGCCTTTTTAAGGTCATGCCATAGCATCTCAATTGGATTCAGGTCAGGACTTTGACTAGGCCACTCCAAAGTCTTCATTTTGTTTTTCTTCAGCCATTCAGAGGTGGATTTGCTGGTGTGTTTTGGGTCATTGTCCTGTTGCAGCACCCAAGATCGCTTCAGCTTGAGTTGATGAACAGATGGCCGGACATTCTCCTTCAGGATTTTTTGGTAGACAGTAGAATTCATGGTTCCATCTATCACAGCAAGCCTTCCAGGTCCTGAAGCAGCAAAACAACCCCAGACCATCACACTACCACCACCATATTTTACTGTTGGTATGATGTTCTTTTTCTGAAATGCTGTGTTCCTTTTACGCCAGATGTAACGGGACATTTGCCTTCCAAAAAGTTCAACTTTTGTCTCATCAGTCCACAAGGTATTTTCCCAAAAGTCTTGGCAATCATTGAGATGTTTCTTAGCAAAATTGAGACGAGCCCTAATGTTCTTTTTGCTTAACAGTGGTTTGCGTCTTGGACATCTGCCATGCAGGCCGTTTTTGCCCAGTCTCTTTCTTATGGTGGAGTCGTGAACACTGACCTTAATTGAGGCAAGTGAGGCCTGCAGTTCTTTAGACGTTGTCCTGGGGTCTTTTGTGACCTCTCGGATGAGTCGTCTCTGCGCTCTTGGGGTAATTTTGGTCGGCCGGCCACTCCTGGGAAGGTTCACCACTGTTCCATGTTTTTGCCATTTGTGGATAATGGCTCTCACTGTGGTTCGCTGGAGTCCCAAAGCTTTAGAAATGGCTTTATAACCTTTACCAGACTGATAGATCTCAATTACTTCTGTTCTCATTTGTTCCTGAATTTCTTTGGATCTTGGCATGATGTCTAGCTTTTGAGGTGCTTTTGGTCTACTTCTCTGTGTCAGGCAGCTCCTATTTAAGTGATTTCTTGATTGAAACAGGTGTGGCAGTAATCAGGCCTGGGGGTGGCTACGGAAATTGAACTCAGGTGTGATACACCACAGTTAGGTTATTTTTTAACAAGGGGGCAATTACTTTTTCACACAGGGCCATGTAGGTTTGGATTTTTTTTCTCCCTAAATAATAAAAACCATCATTTAAAAACTGCATTTTGTGTTTACTTGTGTTATATTTGACTAATGGTTAAATGTGTTTGATGATCAGAAAAATTTTGTGTGACAAACATGCAAAAGAATAAGAAATCAGGAAGGGGGCAAATAGTTTTTCACACCACTGTATGTGTGTGTGTGTGTGTATGTATATGTGTGTGTTTATGTATATGTATATATATGTGGATGTGTATATGTATATATATATATATGTAGATATGTGTATATGTAGATATGTATATATATGTATATGTATATATATGTTTATGTGTGTGTGTGTGTGTGTATATTATATATATAAAAGACAGCAACACTCATAACAATGACAACACAATTACATTGACAATCATGTTACGTTATTTTTAAAATGTTTCCTTTTTTTTTTCATAACCTCTTTAACACACTACTTCTCCACTGCGAAGCGCGGGTATTTTGCTAGTTATCTATAAATATGTAACATACAACTCACAAATGACAACTCGTCCCATTAATACTAGTTGTTAAAGATTTTATTTCATTTATTTCTACACAGATTGTTAGTTTGAAAATGGCCAATGTATCTCCAAAGATATCTCTGAGAATACTCTTGTGGAATACTTAAAGTGTATTGTGACCAACAAATCATCTTCTTCATTTTACAATAGAATAAATTAGCAAGTAGATAACCATCACAACAAATTACTGTAATCTCTTGGCTTGTTAAAGTATTTGTTTAAATTAAGAGATAAAAACATATCAAGGGTAGTTTATCAAGTACTGAATGAAAGTCCATAGTTTAAGTATCAGTCCATCTATACACAAAGAATGGCAGATAAAATATGAAAAGAACTATACAAAAATAAACTGATCTGACTTGACTTGACAAAAATAGTTGGCCGTGAGCTTGGCACAGACATATGTGTGTCCACTGCACCTTTGTCCACACATTCTCATGCATTAGCTGCAAAGACTTAAACCCACCATTCCACTAACATCCCAGCTAACTCAGACTGACCTTCACAGCAGACCTGGGGCCTCATGTATAAACGGTGCGTATGCAAAAAAATGTAGCATACTCCCATTTCCACGCTCAAATTGCTATATATAAAACCTAATCTTGGGGTAAAGCCACGCACATTTCCACAGTAGCTCAAACCCTTGCGTACGCAAGTTCTCCACTCAGTTCTGCAAACTGGTGGCACCCAGCGTCAAAGCAGTGCTACTGTTTCAGTGTGGTTTCCCTTTCTTTTTTAGATCCAGATGCCCTAATTGTTTATTAGTTTAAAGCATCTGATTGTATTTAACTCGTAACAATATAATAGTCCCAATGGCCAAACTATTCCAAATACCATAGCTGCTTTAGTGTTGTTACTTTCACTGCACCTTCTCCTTCTTTCAGCTGCTTCCGTTAGGAGTTGCCACAGTGGATCATCTTTTTCCATATTACTCTCACTGCACCACTCAGAGTATTTATATCACTGTATCTGAGTGGGGAATCACAGTTCTACAGCACCTGATCGTAAGATAATTATCGGTATAAATTCATCAAGCACACGCTTCAGAGCCTTTCCTGCATGAACCTTGCGACTCAGACACAGTTTCATCCCATAAATGCACTCAATCAGTTCATCAAGTGCTCCTTGTAGAACTGTTTGTACTTATAAGTACAATTACCTCGCTGTAAACTTTCACTACAGTTATAATATTGCACAACCTGAGCCACTTTATAAAGTGCGTATTTACATATTATGACGATATCATTTTAAGATGAAATGCAGCAAAATATGTTTATTTTATTATACAGATCAAACTTTAACTTTATTTAAATAATCTATATTGTTAATAATTAAACATGAGGACACGGTGTCGCAGCGCTAGCAAGGAGCTGGTGCTCTGTTCACGGATTGTTCCTATCTTGCGCTGTATTCTTTTTTTTTTTATTATTAATTTTATTGTAATCATTCCATACATATAGATCAATTTTTACAAAAAATGGGATTGAAAGCAAATCAAACCCCACCCCTGAGAAGGAGAGCATGACCAAAGGAGTAATACTTAAGGCTTGAAAACATGCCTAAATTATTGAGTTTAATAGGGCAAAAAAAGATAAATGGAGAAGGAAAAGAAAATTCTTCTTATTCTAAAATATTATTGATTAAATCCTGCCTGGTTTTAGAATCTGATTTTTTCCAATTTCAAATAATATAAAACATCAGTTTCCCACTGACTTATTAGATGAGAGTTAGGATTATTCCAATTTAACAAAATCAGTCTGCCTGCCAAAAGTGTAGTGAATGCAATCACAGTTTGCTTGTCCTTATCCATTTTAAATCCATCCGGAAGAACACCAAATACAGCTATTCGTGGGTTAGGAGGGATTGTGACACCAAGGCTGTCTGAAAGGCACTTAAAAATTTTGGTCCAAAATGAAGTTAATTCGGTGCATGCCCAAAACATGTGACCCAGTGAGGCAGGAGCTTGGTTGCAGCGTTCGCAGGTTGGATCTTGCCCTGGAAACATTTTGGACAGTTTTAAGTGAGACAGATGAGCTCGATATATAATTTTTAGTTGAATAATTCAATGCTTTGCGCATATGGAGCTCGAGTGAATTCTCTGCATTGCTACCTTCCACTCCTTTACTGATAAATTAATTAAGAGATCTTTTCCCCATTGTCCTCTTGGATCTTTAAAAGGAAGGGACTCTAATAAAATTTTATAAATTGCAGAAATGGTGTGTAAGTCCTCGAGGTTGAGCAATATTTTTTCTAGCATGGTGGAGGGTACGAGATGAGGAAAATCGGGCAGGTTCTGTTTGACAAAGTTTCTAATTTGAAGATAGTGAATGAAATGTGTAGGTGAAGGTTAAATTTGGAATGTAATTGTTCAAAGGATGCAAAGATGTTGTCTATAAAAAGATCTCTAAGCAATTTAATCCCAAATCTTTTCCAGATATTAAAAACTGGATATGTTTGCAAGGGTTGGAAGAGGTGGTTCTCTTGCAGGGGTGCCACCGATAGAAGATTTTCCATCTTAAATTGCTTTCTAATTTGGTTCCATGTTCTGAGTGAGTGAAGCACAATTGGGTTATTAGTATATTTGCGATAACTTGCATTTATTGTAGTGCAGAGCAGGGAATATAAAGAAGTGCTGCAGAATTTTACTTCTATTGTGAACCAGGCCTGTGTATGCTCATTTATTTGTGTCCAGGTTTTTATGGCTTGTATGTTTGCTGCCCAGTAATAAAACTGAAAATTAGTTAGAGCCATGCCACCTTCTGCCTGAGGTCTTTGTAGGGTCGCTCTTCGGATACGTGAATGGTTTGAGTTCCAAATAAATGAGGTTATGGTTGAATCTAATTGCTTAAGAAATGATTTATTGATATATATTGGGATGTTTTGAAATAAAAAAGAAGCTTAGGAAGGATATTCATCTTAACAATGTTAATTCTTCCGGCTAGAATGAGATGAAGGGTTGACCATCTATGCAAGTCTTGCTTAATTTTTTCCATACAGACGGCGAAATTTTGTTGATTAAGAGCTTTATGTTTACTTGTGATATTTACCCCTAAGTATTTAAAATGATCTGCTATGGTAAAAGGTAGGGTGTCCAATCTGATATTATATGCTTGTGAATTCACTGGAAAGAGTATACTTTTATTCAAATTAAATCTGAGACCAGAAATCTTTTGAAAATCTGAAAGTGCTGTTAAAACTGCAGGCACAGTGTTTTCTGGGTCTGATATATATAAAACCATATCATCTGCATATAGAGAAATTTTCCAGTCTTTCTCTGATAATCCCCTTTATCTGATAAGAATTTCGACAGTGGACCGCCAGTGGTTCAATGGCGATTGCAAACAGCAGTGGTGACAAAGGGCATCCTTGTCTGGTGCCACGTTCTACAGTGTAGTTTAAAGTAGTCTGAACAAATGTTGTTAATACAGACTGAGGCTTCTGGACTGGTATACAGTAGTTTGATCCATGCACAAATATTCGGGCCAAACCCAAATTTCTCCAATGTAGTGAAAAGGTATTTCCATTCAGTCATATCAAATGCTTTTTCTGCATCCAATGATAGTAATATCTCTGGGGTGTTTGACTTTGCTGGTGAATATATTACATTAAACAGGCGTCGAAGATTGGAAGATAAATGTCGTCCTTTAATAAATTCAGTTTGATCCTGTGATATTACCGAAGGCAGCACTTTCTCCATCCTCGCGCTGTATTCTTGCTGGGGCTGGCGCGACACTGGAAGGATAGATGTGTAGAATAATTAAACATGTACTATGAAGATATTTCAATGTTCCTTAAAAGTTTTGAAGAATCTGCGTTCTCAGCTTACAGATGGCTTAACGTCTATTACAGAGCTGATTGTGTGGCAATTGGGTATTTGGAGAAAGAAAAGGAAGGGCAGGAATTGGGGGTTAGTACGTTTGAAAGAGACAGTACTGCTGCAATAAATTATTTCATCACAGGTCGCGCATGGCGCAGCAAGCATCTTGCGTGAGACATGAACAATCACTACGCCACGATGTTCCCATGTTAAATACATGCTTTAATTCCTATTATCATGAAAATGATATCAAGTATACATCTCAGTATTTTAATTATTCAGAGAGCTATAATATCACAAATGTAATGGATTCTGTGTCCTGTCGGAGGAAGAGAAAGCCCGTTTAAGAAGCACGTAGTGATTCACACACATAGAGCACATAGAAGATCAAATACAAAACAAAGCATTTAACATGCTACTTTAGATAAGATGGTATTTGAGAAACTAGTAAATTAAACAATTTTAAGATGAAGTTTAAGATGTTCTACTTTAATGACAAAATAAACTACATGATTAAAGTGGGAAATTTCGAGATTAAAGTTGACATTTCGAGTTTTTTTCCCACTGTGTTCCTATTTTTTTTTTCTTTTCTCTGTATCCTAATAAGCTTTCATATGACACTCAAACGGTGGGCTATGACTCGCAGTTTCACGGCGACATTAATATCTGACAACTTTTTTATTTCAGACTTTGTGAACTTGAGCTTTCGAGTTTCTCCGACACTCTATTTTACTCGTATAGGTATAAACTTCCTTTTGTTGTTTATACCACTGTTGAAACCAACAAATAGTACGTTTTTCCATGCCTCCACTTGGTTTTTGCTGAAATTCTTCTATTTTTCCTGGTGCTTTTGCCATTGCCTTTTCACAGAACACTGAGCTTAAGGGCTATTTATATTGATTTGCATATTCAAAGAGGCGTAATTCTGGGAGGAGCTGGGGAGTGGTGGCAGGCGCGTGCATTACTTTTCACTCTGACCAGGATTTATGGAGCAGAAGAATATGGAAGTTAGTGAATGCACAGATTTATGCATCTGGATTTTTTTTGTGCGTACACACATTTCCGCTTTTGTCCTTATGCCATGCTTTAGTGTGAATTCTACACACGGCGTTATGTATGAGGTCCCTTATCTGGTACCAGTACCTAAGATAGTAGAGCCAAAATGACTACCAGACTGTGGCTCTGACTTCATACATAATGAAGACCTTCAAAAGTCCAATATTAGCTCACCTACTACCCTTGGTCAGAGCAACACTGGACCCCAAAAACTTCAAGTAAATATTGCTGTAGACCAGAGTAAAATGGGCGTAAATATCATTTTTCGAATTCAGTCTATCATATATTAAATTTGCGTACGTCAGGCACTGATCAGCCAATCGAAAAATTAAACGTCGCGGTCAATCACCTTTTTATTTAACAAATCGCCAATCGGTGTTATTTGTCATTCATGTCCCACTTTAGCCAATTACCTTATGGATACATAAAAAGAAAGGTGGGAGTAATTTCTAAAAGTGGACGTGTAAGATCATTTCTAAAGGTGGACGGTCAAGATAAAGTGACTGTAAGAGACGGAGTGTATATTCGTAAAATACATCTGCGACGATAGTCTACTAGTGTCACTATCTTACACTATAGCACTCTGTCGAGTGCATTATTAAGACCGCAGTGTATTTTTACCACTGTCATTTATGATTAGCGATTCTGAAAAAAATAATGATAATAAAAGTTTGGATATGAGATATTCAAAGTTACTTAGCAACTTCTGAAGAAAATTTAAATGAACATAACAATACAAATTTGTGTCCGCCTAATTTTAATTGATTGACGTGGACTTAAGTGTGGGCTCTACTTGATTGAGTCAGTCAGATTGAAACAAATATGTAACTGTTGTTGTTTACTCGAATGTCCAAATGAAATAGTCGCCTACATTTAACAGGTCACCTTAAAGACAGGCTATAAATTACAATTTTAAACATTGAATAAACTGTCAGAGTTAAATCTTTACTTCTATAATACACAACCCTAAAATGTGTTTATTACTTTCATTACAATTTATCAACGTTTATTTATTTAAGTATTCCTAATATTCCATTGTAGCCCCTTCTGCCTGCAGATCAGCCTCTGTTCTTTGTTTGCTGATGTGTGTTAAATATTCTGCGATCTTCATGTCTGTTCTCAACATACCAGCAGCTCTAGTGAGTTTCTTGCCTGTGGATCTCGTAGTCACATTTGTTTTTAGCTGTATTATGATTACAGAATATTACAAATCACATACTTGACACTCTCATGTTCATGTATCAGGGAATAGACAACGTTAAGAAAGCTGGCAATAAAATTGTGACTTTAAAGAATCCATTGGCTGTCTCTACATGTTATCAATGCTAAATGTAAGACATACAGTTATCATAGTGCTAATAGTCACATTTCAATTATTATTTTTATAATGAAGTTTACTATGTTAAACGATCTGTGAAGAGCAAATATTATGCCTTAAAAAGAGTAATAATTTTGCAGTTTTTGTGACTGTGCACCTGTTAATCAGGGTATTCAATTATTTGACTTAATTGGAACTTTATTACTTTTGGGATTTTAAATACCTGTTTAAGATCATCAAATATATGTTTATTATAATACATATTATTTATGCAAAAGTTACATTTAGAGATTAAAACATGACAGATGTTTGTTCATATCTCATTTATCCTCCATTTGACTCGATCAGGTCCTAGTGGTGTGCTAA
Source organism: Erpetoichthys calabaricus (assembly GCF_900747795.2). Taxonomy (NCBI): domain Eukaryota; kingdom Metazoa; phylum Chordata; class Cladistia; order Polypteriformes; family Polypteridae; genus Erpetoichthys; species Erpetoichthys calabaricus. The sequence goes on from NC_041402.2 coordinate 117,899,029, forward strand.
ACACGTCAGCTTGTCTTTAGTGTCTCTGAGACTGGAGGAGGCCAGGAGTCCAACTGTATAGCAGGCACTGATGTGCTTCAGCATCATGACTGGTAACAAGATAGAGATGGCAGATATTTCAGCTGGGCATCATCCTATGTGACTACACAAGCAAACAGCATATTAATAGCACACAGTGTCTATATACTCCAGTATGGCCCTGACATAACAGCCTGTACAAGCTGTAAATGACTCCACTTTACTGGTCATTTTACCACACACTACACTGAGTCTCTCAAGTCATAGCAATTAAATAATTCAATCTGAACAGCTGGGAATTTATTTTGACAATGATATTTCTGGTAAGGCATTTTATTTTCTTGTTTGTCATAGGTTTATAATGAAAACCTGGTTTACATCAATGTAGTTTTCTATAGGATATATATATATATATATATATATATATATATATATATATATATATATATATATATATATATAGTAGCAGTAGAGGCCTTTGTCCACCTCTTGAACCCTCAGGTACCACTCCACATGAAAGTACAATAACTATTTATTTTGTACTCACGTGCACAAAGCACCCTCCACTCCACACTACTCATATACTTAATCAAATACTAATCACAAACCAATCCTCCTCGCCCAGACACTTTGCCACCCTACCTCCCAGCTCAGCTCAATGTCTGGGCTTTCCCATAGTCCTTTTATACACCCTGACCCGGAGATGTTCCTGCCCAACTGTCCACAGTTCCTTATTCCTTCCGGGTCAGGGTAAAACAGTCCTTTTCTTCACCCGGGGAGCACGTTGTTTCTTCCTGTCACGTGACCATGACGTACTCCCGGGTTACAGGGCACATAAGAGCCCACGAGCCCCCCTACAGCGACTCCTGGTGGCCCCCAAGGTATCCAGCAGGGCTGTGTGTAGAAACTACAAAGTCCATGAGGCCCTGCTGGAACTCGGGGCACGTTTATGCTGTCCGGAGAGCTCCTCCTGGCGGCCTTGGGGTGAGGACCGGAGTAAGAAGCCGGCAATCCACCACTATATATATATATATGTGTATATATATATATATATATATATATATATATATATATATATATACTGCTCAAAAAATTAAAGGCACCCTTTTGAATGAGAGTACAGTATCAAGTCAATGAAACTTCTGGGATATTGATCTGGTCAGTGAAGTAGCAGAGGGTCTTGTTCATCAGTTTCAGCTGCTTTGGGGCACTAGAGGGGCAACAATGAGACGACCCCCAAAACAGGAATGAATGGTTTAACAGGTGGAGGAGGCCACTGACATTTTTCCCTCTTCATCTGTTTTGTCACTCATTTTGCATTTGGCTATGGTCAGTGTCACTACTGGTAGCATGAGGCCATACCTGGACCCTACAGAGCTGTCACAGGTAGTCCCACTTCTCCTGGATGGCAGGCACATCAATACATGCCTCCCATTGCCAGAAGGTTTGCTATGTCTCCCAGCACAGTCTCAAGGGCATGGTGGAGATTCCAGGAGACACACAGGCTGTTCCTCTAGGAGAGCTGGACAGGGCCCCTTGTAGAAGGTCTTTAACCCATCAGCAGGACCTACTGGTATCTTGGGCAAGGCAGAACAGGATGGGCACTGCCAGAGCCTACAAAATGACCTCCAACAGGCAGGCCACTGGTGTGAATGTCTCTCACCAAACAATCAGAAACAGACTTCATGAGGGTGGCCTAAGGGCCCAATGCCCTCTAGTGGGCACCATGGAGCTCAATTGGCATTTGCCATAGAGTATCAGAACTGGCAGGTCCACCACTGGCACCCTGTGCTTTTCACAGATGAGAGCAGGTTCACCCTGCACACATGTGACAGACGTGAAAGGGTCTGGAAAATGTTATGCTGCCTGTGACATCGTTCAGCATGACTGGTTTGGTGGTGGGTCAGTGATGGTATATCTGGGGAAGACATATCCATGGAGGGATCCACAGACCTCTACAAGCTAGACAACGGCACCTTGACTGCTGTTAGGTATTGGCATGAAATCCTTGGACAAATTGTCAAACCCTATGCTGGTTCCTCTTGGTGCACGACAATGTCTGGCCTCATGTGGTGAGAGGATGAAGGAATTGATCCCATTGGCTGCCACCCAATGCTCACTCGCCTGACCTCAATCCAATAGAACACCTCTGGGTGGGAAATTATGTTTTGGTCCATCCGACGCCACCAGGTTGCACCTCAGACTGTCCAGAAGCTCAGTGATGCCCTGGTCCAGATCTGGGAGAAGATCCCCCAGGACATCATCCGTTGTCTCATTAGGACGTTGTCAGGCATGCATACAAGCACGTGGTGGGGGGGTGGGGGGCATACAAACTATTGAGTACAATTTGGAGTTGCTGTAATGAAATTTTGACAAAATGGAATCGGCTACCTACTGCATCAATTTTTTCCCTTTGATTTTCGGGGTGTCTTTGAATTCAGCCCTCCCTCTGTAGGTTGATCATTTTCATTTCCATCCTTTTGTTCCTAACACATCACCATATCAGTTCAAAGCAGTAGAGATAGCCAGCAGGATTTTTTTCCCATTGAGATCTCATGTGTTTTCCAAGTGTTCCTTTAAATTTTTTTGAGCAGTTTATATATATATATATATATATATATATATATAATATATATATATATATATATATATATATATATATATATATATATATATGGAAGAGAAGGTCTTGGGAGAAGAAATGAATCACGTATCATAAAGCAGTTTTTATTCCTGAGCTTTCAACCCCTGCCAGGAGTCTTCATCAAAGGATAATGCTTAGACTTACAAGAATCAAAGGCAATATATAGCAAAACATTACGTGGAGGGGGTGGGGGGGGGGTGGCTAAGTCAGTGTGATGGGGGGGGTATTGGGTGTACAGTTTATTTATTATGAACATGTTCTTCTTAAGTTTGCATATGCTGGATTTATGTCCAAGTGTCTGTTGATGGCGTTCTCATTTGATAACCAGGATTCGGCCAGCTCTCTGGCACTTTTAGTACTGGCCTTGAATTTT